>NC_141030.1:1890000-1970000 GCF_052040795.2 Danio rerio | reverse complement strand
CTTGCTTGCTTGTTTGTTTGTTTGCTTGTTTGTTTGTTCTTTTGTTTGTTTGTTTGTTTGTTTGTTTGTTTGTTTGTTTGTTTTTGTTTGTTCATTCGTTCGTTTGTTTGTTTGCTTGCTTGTTTGTTTGTACGTTCATTTGTTTGTTTGTTTGTTCCTTCGTTCATTCGTTTGTTTCTTTGTTTATTTGTTTGTTCGTTTACTTGCTTGTTTGTTCGTTTGTTTGCTTGCTTGTTTGTTCATTCGTTCGTTTGCTAGTTTGTTTGTTTGTTCTTTCATTTGTTTGTTTCTTTGTTCGTTTGTTTATTTGTTTACTTGCTTGTTTGTTCGTTTGTTTGCTTGTTTGTTTGTTTGTTTATTCACTTGTTTTTTCAAAATAAAGGCGTATTACAGTTTTGGTTCTTTGTATATTTGCACCAATCAGATAAATACTGATGCACTGTAAATTACCAGAGCTGTCTACTCCAGTCATCTTCGTCTTGAAGAATCCCCCCTTCCACGCCTACTCCTCCCCTTTTTTGATAAGGCGGCACGGTGGCCCAGTGGGTAGCACTGTTGCCTCACTGCAAGAACGCCGCTTGTTCGGCCCTCCAGTGCTTCTGGACACTGTTAACATAGGGCTTTTTTTGGCACAGTGCAATTTTAACTGGCATTTCTGGATGTAACTCTGTATTGTGGTACTTGACAATGGTTTGCCGCAGTAGTCCTGAGCCCATGTGCTGATATGGCTTATGGATGAATCAGGATTCTTGATGCAGCGCCGCCTGAGGAATCGTAGATCACGGGAACTAGCGATCCACGGTCAAACTTTGCTCCTAAAGGACTAGACCTTTCTTGGATGTTGCTTTTATATCAAATCATAATTACAATCCATAATTACAATTACATAATCACCTGTTGACATCACCTGTTTCACATCACATCATTATTAACCAGTTTACCTGATTACTGCCCTAAACTGCTCCTGTCCCAACTGCATTTGAATGTGTTGCAGGTCTGAATGACAGAAAAGGATGTACATTTACACATAAAATAAAGTTTACCAGACAGAACGTGACAAATTTTATTTTAAAATTGTCTGCAATGAAATAAAAGTCAAAGTAAATTTGGAAATCGCTACTCTTTTTGTCATACTGTCCCAACCTATTCTGTACACAATAACTGTATATCTGTGTTCACATTCATTCATGTTCATTTGTGTGTGTGTGTGTGTGTGTGTGTGTTCTGGCGCTCTGTGATCTGTCCTGTCTTTGTTTTTCCTCAGTGGTCTGTACAACTCGGCCAGTGAGCGGAACAAATCTCCCAAATTCCCCAAAGCTCACAGGCGTTCCCCTTCAGGAGGCAGCGAGAACGAGCCCCGCCACAGGTGTGTGTGTGTGTGTGTGTGTGTGTGTGTGTGTGTGTGTGTGTGTGTGTGTTTGTGTGTTTGATTTCTGCGTTCACACTCATTCATGACCTTGACTCTTAGTGTGTTTATGCACTTTGAGGAAGTATGTGTGTGTGGATGTGTGTGTGTGTGTGTGTGTGTGTGTGTGTGTGTGTGTGTGTGTGTGTGTGTGTGTGTGTGTGTGTGTGTGTTTTATGTGTACCACAGCAAGCGCTTAGTCTGAATCTACATGTTGGAGTATTTGCTCCCTCTAGTGGACACAAACTGAAAAAAGCATCCTTTGTCACTCCCCGTTTTAATTAAAGGGGTAGTTCACCCAAAACAATGAAAATCAAGTGGTTCTAGAAATATACGAGTTTCTTCTGTTAAACTAAAAAGAAGGTAATTTGAAGAATGCTGAAAACATGTAACCACAGACTTCTATGGCAGGAAAAACAAATACTGTGCAAGTCAATGGTGACAGGTTTCCAGTTTTCTAATAAAATATCTTCGTTTGTGTTCAACAGAAAATCAGACAAGTACTCTAGGATTATGACATGCTAAATTATGCAAGTAAATTGAGATAAACAAGTACTGGCTACATGCTAATTAGTAATAATGACTGGGAAATAGTAACTTAGTGACTGGAAAAATTACACAGTAGCACTGAGATTACAACTGTTTTAAGTTTCACATTCTTTACATGTACATTATTAAATATATAAAGAAAAATATACACTCACCGGCCACTTTATTTGGTACACCTGTCCATATGCACGTTAATTTCTAATTAGCCAATCACATGGCAGCAGCTCAATGCATTTAGGCATGTAGACATGGTCAAGACGATCTGCTGCAGTTTAAACTGAGCATCAGAATGAGAAGGAAAGGGGATTTAAGTGACTTTGAATGTGGCATGGTTGTTGCTGCCAGACAGGCTGCTCTGAGTATTTCAGAAACTGCTGATCTACCGGGATTTTCACGCACAACCATCTCTAGGGTTTACAGAGAATGGTCCAACAAAGAGGAAATCTCCAGTGAGCGGCAGTTCTGTGGACGCAAGTGCTTTGTTGATGCCAGAGGAGAATGGCCAGACTGGTTCCAGCTGATAGAAAGGCAACTGTGGGGGAGATTTTCTTGGCACACTTTGGGTCCATTAATACCAGTTGAGCATTGTATTAACGCCGCAGCCTACCTGAGTATTGTTGCTGACCATGTCCATCCCTTTATGAGCACAGTGTCTCCATCTTCTGATGGCTACTTCCAGCAGGATAACACACCATGTCATAAAGCCTCAGTCATCTCAGACTGGTTTCTTGAACATGACAATGAGTTCACTGTACTCAAATGGCCTCCACAGTCACCAGATCTCAATCCAATAGAGCAGCTTTGGGATGTAGTGGAACGGGAGATTGGCATCATGGATGTGCAGCCGACAAATCTGCAGCAACTGTGTGATGCTATCATGTCAACATGGAGCAAAATCTCTGAGGAATATTTCCAGTATCTTGTTGAATCTCTGTCAGAAAGGATTGAGGCAGCTCTGAAGTATGTGTTCCTAATAAGTGTACCTAAAGTGCCCGATGAGTGTATATTCAAAAATAAAGCAAATAGTTTGGGAGTTGGAGTTCTGACATTTTGATATATTTCTATTTCCGAAACATCACAATAAAACAACAGCATAAACTACAATGACAAAGACCACCTCTGGTACCAATTATGAGCTTTATTCAATGTTAAACGCTGCCAGTGTGAGTTTAAATGTTATTTTACATGACATTTATTGCCATACTACTGAAAGCAGCAGCAGATAGTTCACCTCAAATCTTCAAAATAAAATAATTTGCAGGCAGTTTTAAAATGAAACTCAAATCAACAACACCCGTCTCTCAGTAGCCTATTAATAATGTTAAAGAGCAGTAATATGTGTTAATTAGAGTAAAAGCCTTTAGCATTTCAATGGGAGTGCAGTGGCTGCTATTTAAATGCTTCTGTTGTGTTGCCTCACATTTGGTGCAGACAGAAAAACTGAAGGAATCTTGCCGCATCACATGTAATTAGTCTACAGAGTCAGTCTAATTAGCATTTTAAGATGGAAGCATAGCTATAATGAGAATTCCCTCACTTACTTTAGTCTTTGATTAGACATTATGTTGAATATCTAATCGTTGGCATCAGATAAAAGTGTTTCGATATTTCCAGACTGACTCTCTCTCTCATTGTCTGGCAGTGAAGGAGCTGATTTTCGCCTCTGGGCATCAGCCAGACGAGAGTGGCACCGCAGGGCAGGAACTGATAAAAGAAAGGCTGAGAATAAATAAATACTGATAAATCCTCAAAGTGCGGCGGGCGTTTGAGTCTGTCTGTCTGTCAGGGATGATGAAACAGCCTGTGTTCGTCTTTAAGCGTCCTCTACTGTGTTTTGTTTCGACAGGAGAGGTCAAACCGCTGACGATGCCCAGGCCAACAAACAGCACAGGAGGAGGTGCGCTTTCATTATTTTACTAATTCCACTACTGATACACTGCAAAAGTTGCTTTACTTTGTTTTGTTTCTTGTCTAAACATCTAAAAATTCTTTAATTATGAAGCGTTTTTCTAAACGAGCAAAAATATTGTCAAAATGAGTCAAAATTTCACACTGGATGAAAGATCATCATCATCAGGGAAATGCTTGAAGTTTCTGCCAACCCGACTCTACACCATAACTTTTCAATCCAGATGGACGGAGCAACCATTACTGCATCCAAAATGGTGAAAAGCCTTGGAGTAACGATTGATGACCAACTAAACTTCTCTGACCACATTTCTAGAACTGCTCGATCTTGTAGATTCGCACTCTATAACATAAGATTGGTCCGACCCTTCCTATCTGAACATGCAGCTCAACTCCTTGTTCAAGCTCTTGTTCTCTCCAGACTGGATTACTGCAACTCTCTACTAGTTGGGCTGCCAGCTAACTCTATCAAACCTCTTCAGCTGCTCCAGAACGCAGCAGCACGAGTGGTCTTTAATGAACCTAAACGAGCACATGTCACTCCGCTGCTCATCCGTTTGCACTGGCTGCCAGTTGCTGCTCGCATCAAATTCAAAGCTCTGATGTTTGCTTACAAAGCGACTCCTGGCTTTGCTCCTTCTTATCTGCTCTCACTTCTGCAGATGTTTGTGCCCTCCAGAAACTTGCGTTCTGTGAATGAACGTCGCCTCGTGGTTCCATCCCAAAGAGGGAAGAAATCACTTTCCCGAACTCTCGCGTTCAATATGCCCAGTTGGTGGAATGAACTCCCTAACTGCATCAGAACGGCAGAGTCACTCGCTGTCTTCAAGAAACGACTAAAAACTCAACTATTCAGTCTCCACTTTCCTTCCTAATCTGCAATTGCCTCTCGGGTTCTACCGCTAACTGTACTCAAAATAAATGAATAAATAAATTACTAATGTTTTGCTTCTTACACTTTCTTTACACACCTGCAACTCGCCTACAGCACTTATTCATTGTTGCTCTTATAGTTGTGTAAATTGCTTCCTTGTCCTCATTTGTAAGTCGCTTTGGGTTAAAGCGTCTGCTAAATGGCTAAATGTGAAATGAAGTGAGCTTTTCCTTAAAATAAGCAAAATAATCTGCCATTGGGGTGAGCTATATAGTCTGATTTCAAAGAGAAACAATTTTATTTTGCTTACCCCATTAGCAGATTATTTAGCTTATTTTAAGAAGAAATTCACTTCATTTTGACACATTTTGACCATATTTTGTAAAATGTGGCATAATAGGTCACCTTTAAATACTGTGAACAGAAGTGCGTAATGTTGAACACTTCACACGCTCAACGCTCTCAGATTTACTCACAAAGTAGAAGCTATCTAGGTTGGATTACTGTGTTTATTAGTGATAAATAACGGTGCCTGGTGTTGTACCGCTGGCAGGTACTGATTATGATGAATGCTCTGTTCAGGAATGAGTGTCCCTCTTTCATTCAGTCCTGTGACCTTTTAACCCCTCCTGTTTGACCCCTCAGGTCACGTTCCCGTGGAAACACCAGCAGTGGCAGCGAATCCGAGAATTCCAACAGGGAACATCGTAAAAAGCGAAACCGGTGGGTTGTGGAGCTGTCAAGAGGATATAAAGGCTACTGCTCTGGGCAACATCTGTCATTACTGAGCCGACAAAAGCCGCTATTGCAGGAAACTGGAGAGATGTTGGAGAAAATGAGCAAATGTGAAGTACCATATCAATGCCTTGACTACTGCAGCTCTGTTAAACGTGTGTGTGTGTGCTGCAGGTCCCGTCAGGAGAATGAGATGGTCGATTCAGCTCCGCAGTGGGAGGTTGTGCTGCGCAGGCAGAAGGAAAAAACACCCAATGACCCGAACCAGCGGCGCTCTCGACACCGCTCACGTTCGTAAGTTTTGAGACCTGTGAAACCTGACACTCTAATGTCAAACGTTTCAAGACACCCCTCCAAATCCTCCAGGGGTGCTTTTCTAAAACAACAACGTAACTCGAGGCTGAACTAGTACAATGCAGCGTTTGGGAAAAGAACGATATAGTGACGAGTGTTTCCCAAAACCGTAGAACCACGATAGTTATAACGTAAAACAACCATAATGATCATTGTGGAAACGTAGCCCCGCGGACGTTTCTGCGGACCGCGTTTTACGTCCCGGGAGGTACGTATTCGAGCGTTTTTTGTTTTTGCGGATCGGGAGCGTGCGGCGTTCGTGCCCGCACCGTTCTCGCGCAAAAAGCCGCCGGATCAAAAAAAAAAAAAAAAAGCAAAAGCCCTCGTCTTCGATTTCGACCGTGTTTTCGGATCCCGCCGCATTCTCGCCCTTATTTTTTAGGATTCCGTTTTTCATCTTACCTGATTTCCGGAACCTGCTGTTCCCCGGACTCGATCCCGGTCGTCGTCCACCGCGGCCGGCTCCGGCTCCTCCTCCGGGGCCTCCGCTCCGCCGACGCAACACTGTGAGCTAAGCGGACAAACTGATTGCATCGGGAAAGCCCTCCACTCGGAGGCGAGCCGTCGGCCGGCGAGCGCGAAGAGGAGGGGCGGAGCGGCGCCACACCGCTCCGCAGCGTTCGCTCGAAAAAAACCAAACGCGGCCTTTACGTACCTCCTGCCACGTAAATCGCGGTCTCCAGAAACGTCCGCGGGGCTACGTTTCCAGAATGAACTTGGGTTGATAATGATGCTCTAAACGGGTCGGAGGAACTACTTCTTTAGAGAAGAACCCCTTCATTTCTTTGTGCAAATGATATTGTTTTACACGCACACACATAAAAAAAATCCAATATTAGTTTTGGTAAAAACATGCACTCGCTTTCTATATTAATTGAAATATATGTAAATGGCCTGTGTTTCCTTTACAAATATTATTGAGAACATTACATATTCTATTCTAAAACATAACATCACTTAAAAAAGTGAACACATACTCTAATATCATATATATATATATATATATATATATATATATATATATATATATATATATATATATATATATATATATATATATATATATAAATATTTAAAAAAAAAAAAATATATATATATATATATATATATATATATATATATATATATATATATATAAATAATGAGGCTATTTATTAAGATATAATAATAATAATAATAATAATAATAATATTAATCATGATGATGTTGGAATATCTAGCCAATTCCATGCATGTTCAATAAGAAACGGTCTGGAGAGGGTTTTCTTCAATGCCAAAAATATTAGTAATTTATTAGATACAAATAAATAATACAATGACAGCACTCTGGGTTACGTTACCCCAATGCAATACAAGAATTACATTCAAGAGGTTCTCAACTAACATACATTTCCCTGACTCCAGTATATATACACAACTGATATTAACAGGTGGAGTTTTGGTTTAACGTCACTTCTCAGTCATTCTGCAGTCCTTTGGCTCTTTGTAGCCCCTAGACATACTTCCTCTTTTTGCAACCCTTCTCTGCATACCAGAACTGAACAATTACATGCATCTTTAATATATTTCACAACATCTACAAAGATCATGCTCCTTGTGACATGTGCAGACAGAAGTCTGGAACAAACGCTACATTTATTCTTATTCTGCTTTTTCCTCGGGTCAGCCGTTTTTCTAAAAGTATGCAGCACAGTAAAAAAGAGGAAGTGCGTCTGGTCAAGATGTGTCATAATACAATAGAAAAGATTGATTAATCTGTTGTCTAAACATTTTTTCTAATAAATAAAAACACAAAAGTAATAAAAATAAATTCCTTTTCTCCAACATTAATGATGATGATGACAGTAGGCTTTTTGAAATTAAAATAAAGAAAATCAGTGATAGATTTTGACCCTTTTGCACTTTCTCTGATTGTCTATCCTAGACGCAGTCCTGATGTCCAAGCCAAAGAGCAGCTCTGGAAACACATTCAGTGAGTTTAACTTCACCCTTAACCATTGATCTGATTATCAGAGCAGAAAAGCAGACACTGATGCACACGTTGTGGTTTTTTTGTACAGGAAGGAGCTGGTCGATCCCTCAGGTCTCTCAGAGGAGCAACTCAAGGAGATTCCCTACAAGAAAGTGGAGTGAGTCAAATCAATCTGAAAAAAACATGATCGCCTATATAATATCCCTGAACCGAACACTTATCATTAACATCAGTAATTATCAGTAAACATTTGTGTACTCATGAATATTTGATAACAGGCTAAACAGAAAGAGTCTCTGTCAGCGTGTAAAAATCTCCAGTGCACATTGTCCATAATATAAATCATGCATTATTATTCTCACTGTCCCTGATGAGCCGCATGTAAATCTGAGGTTTGGGATATTAGTCTGCTGAATGCTGAGTTTGCAGGAACCCAGAGAGGCTTTTAAAGACTAGGGCCCCAGTGGCACTGAAGTGCAAATCTCTGGCTGTATCTGCTTTCAGAACACAAGGTGACCCGATCAAGATCCGCCATTCCCATTCGCCTAGGAGCTTCCGGCAGTACCGGCGCTCCCACTGCTCGGACGGAGAGAGGTCTGTGCTGTCCGAAGTCAAGTAAGTCCATCCGTAGTGTGGTTCGCGGTTCTCAGATCAGCTTCAGTTTAAAGTCGCCATGAAACGGAAGTTCAGATTGTCCGTTTTTCCTCCATCATGACGTACATCCTCTTGAAACAGTCCTAATATTAGTAAAAATGGAGGGTGGTGCATGATTTCATTCGTTGGGAACTGATTGGATTGTTGGTAGATGGGTGTTGCTAATAAAATGGAAAAGGACTGACGAATGGATGTAGAGATAGCAAGACATGCCTTGATAGCCCTGCGCTAAAAGATTGATAGCCCCTCCCTACATGCCTGATAACCCCGCCCTAAATGACTGATAACCCCGCCCCTAAATGACTGACAGCCCCTCCCTGCATTACTGATAACCCCTCGCCTAAATGACTGCTAGCCACTCCTTACATTACTGATGACTCCACTCGAAATTACTGATAGCCCCTTCTTAAATGACCCACACTACAGGACTGATGACCCTGCCCCTAAATAACTGAAAGACCCGCCCTAAATAACTGATAGCCCCTCCCTACATTACTGATAACCCCGCCCTAAATGACTGATAACTCTGCCTTAAATGACTGACAGCCCCGCTCTGACATTAGTGATAACCCCGCCCTAAATTACTGATTGCCCCGCCCCTAAATGACTGCTAGCCCTTTCTTACACTACTGATAGCCCCACCCTAAATTACTGATAGCCACGCCCCCAAATGACTGCTAGCCCCTCCATACATTACTGATAGCCCCACCTAACATTACTGATAACCCCGCCCTAAATGATTGATAACTCTGCTCTAAATTGCTGATAGCCCCTTCTTGAATGTCCCACTCTACAGGACTTACACCCCATCCCTAAAAGGACTGATGACCACGTCCCCACATGATGGATAGTCCTGCCCTTACAGGACTGATAGCCCCTCTCTAAAAGGCTGATAACCCCCCCCCCCCCCCCCTAAATGACTGAGAGCCTCACCCCTGAGTGACTGATAGCCCCTACATAAATGACCCACACTATAGGACTAATAGCACCTCCCTAATGGACTGATAACCTTGCCCCTAAATGACTGGTAACCTCGCCCAAACAACTGACAACCCTGCCCCCAAATGACTAATAGCCCCGCCCCTACATGACTGATAGCCCCTCCCTAAATGAACCACACTATAGAACTGATAGTCCCTCCCTAAATGGCTAACAGCCACACCCTCAATGACTTATAACCCCGCCCCCAAATAACTGATAGCCCCTCCCTAAATGAACCACACTATAGAACTGATAGTCCCTCCCTAAATGGCTAACAGCCCCACCCTCAATGACTTATAACTCCGCCCCCAAATAACTGATAGCCCCTCCCTAAATGAACCACACTATAGAACTGATAGTCCCTCCCTAAATGGCTAACAGCCCCACCCTCAATGACTTATAACTCCGCCCCCAAATAACTGAAAGCCCCTCCCTAGATGACTCACACAATAGGACTGATAGCACCCCCCTAAATGACTGATAACCCCGCCCCTAAGTGACAGATAGCCCCGCCCTCCCTGACTGATAGCCCCGCCCTAAATGCATTCTATGTGACAAGAATTAAAGAAAAGTTTGGGGAAAGTTATGATATTCCATTAAAGATTCTGAGAACAGTTTACTCATTCATTCATTTTCTTGTCGGCTTAGTCCCTTTATTAATCTGGGGTCGCCACAGCGTAATGAACCGACAACCTATCCAGCAAGTTTTTACACAGCGGATGCACTTCCAGCCGCAACCCATCTCTGGGAAAGAGAACAGATTAAATTTAGGAAAATAAGGAAGTGCACGATCGCATCGTCTATAACAAGCACTGCGATACACATATAAAAACAAGAAGAGTACGTTTTGATTTCATTCTGACTTTAACATTGTCATCATGTGTGCAGCTCTCGCACTGATCTGGTTCCTCCTCTGGCTGTGACCCGCACCGCAGACGTCCCCGGATCCAGCTCCACCCCTGCTCAGGTCAGACCTCCCCCGTCTCATTATTAACCAATCATCTGTTTATTCCTGAATGGCGAGGCTACTACCACTCATCAAATTCATTTCATATTCGAAGTTTGGCCTGCATTGAATTAATAATATGGTATGTTTACACTTGTGTTCAAAATAACAGCAGCGTGTTGGGAAAAAAACTAAACGTGCAACTTTTGTTTTACTTTCATACACAAAATGTTCTCTTCTAATAATATATGTCATTACTTTTATATATTAGATTCCTCTTCTGCAAGTTTTCTATTGGGTTAATGTTTGGACACTGGGCTGGCCATGCCATAGCGTTAATCTTGATGGTCTAAAACTAATATGCTGCTTGCTCTCTGGTATATTTGGTGTGGTTGTCTTGTTAAAACACTCATTTCTAGGGCATTTCCTCTTCAGCATAGTGCAACACGACCTCTTTAAGGGTTCTGATCTACTCGGATTGATCTCTGGAATGTGATAAATAAGCCCAACACTGTCGTAGGAGAAGAATAACCATATCAGGATGCTTGCGCCACCATTCTTCGCCATCTTCATAGTGTACTGTGGATTGAATTCAGTGTTTAGGGGCTACAGATGGATAGTTCAGCCGAACTCATGGGGAAACATAACTGTTTACGTTTTGTCAGTTTAGTGCAGAGATGGCCAAAGTAGGGCCAACCATTTTAACCTTTGAATTTGCCCACCATCACATCTGAGAAGAGAGTGAGAATGATAAGAGAGGGCTGGGGTTTATTTATTTAGTGGAGGAAGTGTCTTGCGAGAGGGAAGTCTGGAGTTCTCACCTAATGCTGTGTTCACACCAGACGCGGAGCGCGCGGATAAATCAAGCTATTTGCGCGTAAATAGCCGTGTGAACATTTGAGTTTACTCGCTTTATTCGCACGTCAAACCCCGCTTCATTCGTGTGTCAAATTCTCTTCAGAAGAGACGCGGATTCGTGTGATGAGCAGGGCTTCTGTCTGCCCGAAGACTTATAGCTAAATGGCTAACATGGATTTCATGAAGAAAATAACAGTGTTTATGTGCTTTATGAAGACTGAAAAACAGCATTGATACGTTTAGTGGTTGTGTCTGAGTCCACTACATGCTTTCAGAGATGCATCCAGCTCTGTGAGCTCATAAACTCCTCCAGAAACTGAACCTGGATGACGGAGGCTTTCAGCGGTGCTTCTGACTGAGCCAAGCCCAGTTTGATGACTTGTTGTCGGTGAAGGCTGGAGGATTTCCCTTGGAACACCGACAACAGGTTCTACGTCACAATCACGCCCCCACAAGAGCAAGCTTCTGATTGGTTAACGCGGCGCAAATGTACGCTGAAGTTCAGATTTTCGAATTCGAGAGATTCGCGCGAAACGCGCATTAAGCGTGCCAAACGCTCAACTCGCCCCGCGCCATTCGCGCAATTTGCGCTGCGCCATTTGTGCGTATCGCGCTGCAGGATGTCTATTCGCGCGTTTGCATTGACTTAACATGTAAATTGCGTCTGGTGTGAACGCAGCATAAGACTGCTGCCCCCGCGAACCGGCCCCGGATAAGCAGATGACATGTCATGACTATTTACTGTGAGCCTTTCAGTAGAGTTTACAGATGCATCTTTATTTTTAGCGTCCACAGTTTATTCCTCAAATGTAACCTTTGATGTCTCTTTTAGTCACATAAAGCAAACTAAATGTGTGCCCTTTTTCAATTTGCTGCTTTCAGAAGAAGAAAGGCTCTAAAGACACCCTGTCAGAGAGCTCCGAACAAGACACAAAAAGCAGCGCCAAGGTGGTGAAAACCGTACACACATCTCGAATGAAAGCGGAGACGTGACCAAACGAAAAGTCAAGCCTGTAGAGAAACACTGAACGAAATCTCCTGCTATTCTTCCATGCCATACTTCAGTTTATTACCACAGTATATGTCTTTCTTCAGCAGTCTGGGGTCGGCACACGAGTCTTGAATGTTACGCAAACACTTAGACATTAGATTAATTTCCTACTGACAATCAAATGAAGGACGATGGACGGGTCGGCACAAACACCTCAGTCTGATATTGTCAAACAAACACGTTTTCAAACAGTATTAAAGTGGAAATGATGGTAAACAGTGCTTCGTATTATTATTATTATTATGATTATGATTATGTATGTATGTTGTGTCCTCAGATTTTAGAGTCGGCTCTGCTGTAAGTGTTGCTGCTGTATTTCCACTTTCGTTTTTTTGCACATAGACTCATTTGTGTTTATTAGGGATCACTCTAGCTGTAACTGGAAGCTCAGTTGTTAGGTTTTAACAACAGCTTGTCAATAAAAGCCTTCTAGCCTATTTTTGTTGGAGTTGTTTTGGCTGTCTGGTGTTTTTAGAAATGCACAGTGAGTGTTTAATAAGCCATATCTCGTCCTGTACGCAAAATAATAGCATGCTGTCCTATGAAGTGACACCCTGCAGCCTGTAGAGGGAGGCAAACCGCTGGAGTTTTGGACCCTTGGTAAGTAAATTTAAGCCTATTATTTAAATTTCATTAAATTGATTGCTAATATATAATAGATTGCACATCTTTAAGCATTTCTTTCATTGAATTCATAGTTTTTATACAGATTTGGCCAAACATTATATTATATGGCCTTAACTAATATGTATTAGTTCATTCATTCATTCCTTTTCTTGTCGGCTTAGTCCCTTTATTAATCTGGGGTCACCACAGCGGAATGAACCGCCAACTTATCCAGCAAGTTTTTCACGCAGCGGATGCCCTTCCAGCCACAACCCATCTCTTCCAGCTGCAACCCATCAAACATACACACACCCATCCACTCATCAAACATACACACACACTCATACACTACGGACAATTTAGCCTACCCAATTCACCTGAACCAAATGTCTTTGGACTGTGGGGGAAACCGGAGCACCCCGAGGAAACCCACAAGAACGCAGGGAGAACATGCAAACTCCACACAGAAACGCCAACTGAGCCGAGGATTGAACCAGCGACCCAGCAACCTTCTTGCTTTGAGGCAAACGTGCTACCCACTGCGCCACTGCATTGCCTAGATGTATTTGTATTGACATTAATCATTGTACATTCATCAATGTACTTATTGTGCAAATACATGATTTTACATTGTACTTATGATTGAATAAATACATGTATGTAATTACATCTGTAGTTCATTACATTTCTTTTTACACTGTTGATCACCCCCTACACCTTAACCCACCCATACCACCAAACCCGTCCCTGACCTGACCCGCATCCCTCTTCAGTAGTGCTCTGCAATACATTATGACCACAGTAAGTACATTGTATTTATGTTTTGATGCAAGTACACAGGAGTTAAAGCCACTTAATATACAGTGGGACTTTTTTTATTTTATTTTAGAATAAAATAGGGCTTTTATTATTATTATAACCTTACTTTACTAATTAAGTTAATTTCATGTTACATTATAATAGTGGTGTTCATAACTTCGCCGCCAAATGCAGAAACAGTTTCTGTTTGGATCAGTATATGAAAACGTCATCATCAAAACACACAAACACACACATACATTTCCGTCTTTCGGATGAGACGTTAAACCGAGGTCCCGACTCTCTGTGGTCGTTAAAAATCCCTGTAAAGTGCTTTAAGTACCCAGAAAATGCTATATAAATGTAAGGAATTATTATTATTTTTATTATTATTATTATATAACCCCAAATCAGAAAAGCTTGGGACAGTATGGAAACGCAAATAAAAAAAGAAAGTAGTGTTTTCTACATTCACTTTGACTTAAAAATTATTTGATGCTGTGTCTGGTCAACTTGATTTCATTTGTAAATGTACATCATTTCCGATCTGCAACACGCTCCAAAAAAAAAAAGTCAGGAGCAGTTTAGGGCTAGTAATCAGGTCAATTGCATTGATGAGATGTGAAACAGGTGATGTCAACAGGTGATTGTCATAATAATCTGGTACAAAAGCAGCATCCAAGGAGCTAGAGCAGGGGTCACCAATCTCATTCCTAGAGGGCCGGTGTCCCCGCAGGGTTTAGCTCCAACTTGCCTCAACACACCTGCTTGGCTGTTCCAAGTATACCTAGTAAGACCTTGATTAGCTCATTCAGGTGTGTTTGATTAGGGTTGGAGTGAAAATATGCAGGACACCGACCCTCCAGGAACAAGTTTGGTTACCCCTGAGATAGATGATCACCAGTTTGCCAACAAATACAGGAGAAAATGCCCTATGTTAACAGTGTCCAGGGGTGTTGTCACCTTTTTTGGGCTCGAAGGCATCTGGGACGTGTACTGTGGTTGGATGAATCCGTATTTCCGGTATATTTTGAGAGAAATGGACCCTGTGTGCTCTGGACCAAATAAGATGATACTATGTAGAACGGCCATAAATGAGGTTGGTGTCGTGATCTCGTTCTTTTGGGGTGCGCATGTGCATTAGCTCTGGTTCCTGACTCTCTGTGGTCATTAAAAATCCCGTAGGACTTCTGGTAAAGAGTAGGGGTGAAACCCTGGTGTCCTGGCCAAATTCCCTCCATTGGCTCTTACCCATCATGGCCTCTCAGTCATTCCCCTCCACTGAATTGGCTCTATCACAGTCTCTCCACTCCACCAATAGCTGGTGTGTGGTGAAGCACTGGCGCTGTTGTCCTGTGGCTGTCATCGCATCATGCAAGTGGAGCTGCACACTGGTGGTGGTGTGGAGAGACCCACTACATGACATTACACAACAGGGTGATAGCGCCAACTACTGGCCTGCCATCAGTAAAAGAGCATTTTTGGCAGATCTTGTATGCGTAAACAAATCATTTTAAAAAATGTTGTTGTGTATACAAGAAATTACAACAAAATGCAGGTCAAAACACTTCAGTGTTAGACTAGGCTGTTGTGTAAACATAACCCTGACAGACATGGCCTTGATACTCCCATTACCTTTTACCTGATGACAGGAGCTGGAATTTGCGCGTGGGGAAAATGTCCAGGATGGAGGAGAGAGGGGGACTGATGATCTTTGCAGTGGTGTTCACTATAGACCCAATCCCAATTCTATTGTTTTACTCCGACGTTGGCCCCTGAAACAGAGTGTGAAGAGGAAAGGCTTCAAATTTACCCATAAGAAATGAAACTCTACTACAACACACACATCATCAAATGTCGTCGCAAGCTCGTAAAAGATCGACGATGGCGACCGCTGTAGTTATTCCAGTTGTGTAATTTGTTGGCATTTGTCTTCAGGAAATCACTGGAGGCATATATCATGTCATCATGACGAGATAAGAGTGGCGCAGTGGTGGTGCTGTCGCCTCACAGCAAGAAGGTCGCTGAGTCGCTGGTTCGAGCCTCGGCTTAGTTGGCGTTTCTGTGTGGAGTTTGCATGTTCTCCCTGCGTTCACGTGGGTTTCCTCCGGGTGCTCCGGTTTCCCCCACAGTCCAAAGACATGCGGTACAGGTGAATTGGGTAGGCTAAATTGTCCGTAGTGTATGAGTGTGTGTGTGAATGTGTGTGGATGTTTCCCTGAGATGGGTTGTGGCTGGAAGGGCATCCGCTGCGTAAAAACTTGCTGGGTAACTTGGTAGTTCATTCCACCGTGGCGACCTCCGATTAATAAAGGGACTAAGCCGACAAGAAAATGAATGAATGAATATTAAGGGGGAAGGGGAGGAGGAGGGGGGTTACCGTAAAACACAAAAGCAGTTATGAATATCTTTAAAAATATGCTTGTTTGTTGTGAATAAAATGTAATAATGCCAAACTTGTGCACCTCCTGACTCGCGTGTGCAGCCATGTTGCTATTGTACAGTAGCTGGTGTATTCTAGGAAATGTTTGTACCCTTGGTTTCTAGTGTGGTCCTGGAAAATCTCAGGTTCGAGGGCTATCCGGCCCCTCCCCTTAGCCCTATGCCTTCATGCTACAGAGAATTGAGAGGTGACAGAATTGAACCTGTGGGACTCCACATGTCCACCTCGACCAATGGTCACCTTTACTGACATAACCTCTCCCTTCAAGGTAAAATCTGAACCATTTGAGGACCATTCCAGACAGTCCAACCCTGTTTTCCAGCCTATCCAGAAGTATGCTGTGATCGACAGTGTCAAATGCAGCACTGAGATCAAGCAATACCAGCACTGTTAGTTTGCCTGAATCTGCATTTAGGCGGATATCATTGATTATCTTTATAAGAGCGCTCTCTGTACTGTGATGTGCTCTGAAACCAGATTGAATATGTTAACCTGGTTAAAAACAACTTTTTTTAATGATTTTGCCATTGAAAGGGAGATTTAAAAACAGTCTGTAGTTACCCAATAAGGTGTTATCCATGGTTGCTCTTTTTCAAAAGTTTAGAAAAGCCCCTGAAAGAAGTGAACCATGTAGTTAGTGATGGCCTGAATGAAGCAAGGGTT
The DNA here is from genome assembly GCF_052040795.2 of Danio rerio. Classification (NCBI taxonomy): domain Eukaryota; kingdom Metazoa; phylum Chordata; class Actinopteri; order Cypriniformes; family Danionidae; genus Danio; species Danio rerio. The sequence goes on along the minus strand of NC_141030.1, from coordinate 1,953,204 downwards.
GTTTTGCCTTCTTGATGCCATGAAAAAGATTAGTTCCGTCCCAAATGACACACTATGCACTTATACCCCTAATCACATACTGCATGAGTTTAAGGTCGTCACAGATACGGTAACGCTTTTTACCAAACGGAACTTCAAACCGTTTCCCAGTCGAAATTTAATTGTGTCCAAATTAGTGAACCAAACTAGCAAATAATTCCTGTCATGAGTAGAACCGAAAGCGTTGTAGCGTCCACACTTCTTTTTATAGGTTAAAGTGCATCAACAAGATATATGTAACTCAGGGCTTCAAGCAAAAGTCCACTAAAGGAGGTCGAGCATTCTTCTTTATGGCCCCTAAACTTGGCAATAGCCTTCCTGATAATGTCCAAGTCTCAGACACACTGTCTCAGTTCAAAACCAGATTAAAGACCTATCTGTTTCAGTAAAGCATGCACACAATGCATCACATAACGGTATGATGCATGAGTGTGTGCATGCAGGTGAGTGGGCTTTACAACCACCTGTAGAACACACTCCTCCTCTCCTAATGCACCAGATATTTTGTTAGAAATACTTATATGATTTTTTTATAAATTTTTTTGTTTGTAGTTTTGCCTTCTTGATACCGTGAAACAGATCAGTTGCATCCCAAATGACACACTATGCAACATGTACACGCATTACTGTTGTCCCGGATGGGGCACTAACTTTTTATGCAAAATGAACATTCAAACCATTTCCCAGTCGAAATCTAATTGTGTCCAAATTAGTGAACCAAACTAGCAAATAATTCCTGTCATGAGTAGAACCGAAAGCGTTGTAGCGTCCACACTTCTTTTTATAGGTTAAATAAGTGCATTAACAAGGTATATGTAACTCAAGGATTCAAGCAAAGTCCACTAAAGGAGGTCGAGCATTCTCATTTATGGCCCCTAAACTCTGCAATAGCCTTCCTTATAATCAAAACTCAATTAAAGACCTATCTTTTTATTAAAGCATGCATACAATGCATCACATAACAGTGTGATGCATGAGTGTGTCTATGCTGGTGAGTGGGCTTTACAACCACCTATATCACTCACTAAATGCACCGAACATTTTGTTAAAAATACTTATATACTTTTTCATACATTTTTTTGTAGTTTTGCCTTCTTGATGCCATGAAACAGATCAGTTCCATCCCAAATGACAAACTATGCACTTATACGTCCAACTATAGTGTATGTGTTTTAATGTTGTGCCAGGTGGGGCACTAACTTTTTTTGCAAAATAAACATTCAAACCATTTCCCAGCTGAAATTTAATTGTGGCCAAATTAGTGAACCAAACTAGCAAATAATTCCTGTCATGAGTAGAACCGAAAGCGTTGTAGCGTCCACACTTCTTTTTATAGATTAAATAAGTGCATCAACCAGGTATTTATTTATAACTCAAGGCTTCAAGCAAAAGTCCACTAAAGGAGGTCGAGCATTCTCATTTATGGCCCCTAAACTTGGCAATAGCCTTCCTGATAATGTCCAAGTCTCAGACACACTGTCTCAGTTGAAAACCAGATTAAAGACCTATCTGTTTCAGTAAAGCATGCACACAATGCATCACATAACGGTATGATGCATGAGTGTGTGCATGCAGGTGAGTGGGCTTTACAACCACCTGTAGAACACACTCCTCCTCTCCTAATGCACCAGATATTTTGTTAGAAATACTTATATGATTTTTTTATAAATTTTTTTGTTTGTAGTTTTGCCTTCTTGATACCGTGAAACAGATCAGTTGCATCCCAAATGACACACTATGCAACATGTACACGCATTACTGTTGTCCCGGATGGGGCACTAACTTTTTATGCAAAATGAACATTCAAACCATTTCCCAGTCGAAATCTAATTGTGTCCAAATTAGTGAACCAAACTAGCAAATAATTCCTGTCATGAGTAGAACCGAAAGCGTTGTAGCGTCCACACTTCTTTTTATAGGTTAAATAAGTGCATTAACAAGGTATATGTAACTCAAGGATTCAAGCAAAGTCCACTAAAGGAGGTCGAGCATTCTCATTTATGGCCCCTAAACTCTGCAATAGCCTTCCTTATAATCAAAACTCAATTAAAGACCTATCTTTTTATTAAAGCATGCATACAATGCATCACATAACAGTGTGATGCATGAGTGTGTCTATGCTGGTGAGTGGGCTTTACAACCACCTATATCACTCACTAAATGCACCGAACATTTTGTTAAAAATACTTATATACTTTTTCATACATTTGTTTGTAGTTTTGCCTTCTTGATGCCATGAAACAGATCAGTTCCATCCCAAATGACAAACTATGCACTTATACGTCCAACTATAGTGTATGTGTTTTAATGTTGTGCCAGATGGGGCACTAACTTTTTTTGCAAAATGAACATTCAAACCATTTCCCAGCTGAAATTTAATTGTGGCCAAATTAGTGAACCAAACTAGCAAATAATTCCTGTCATGAGTAGAACCGAAAGCGTTGTAGCGTCCACACTTCTTTTTATAGATTAAATAAGTGCATCAACCAGGTATTTATTTATAACTCAAGGCTTCAAGCAAAAGTCCACTAAAGGAGGTCGAGCATTCTCATTTATGGCCCCTAAACTTGGCAATAGCCTTCCTGATAATGTCCAAGTCTCAGACACACTGTCTCAGTTGAAAACTAGATTAAAGACCTATCTGTTTCAGTAAAGCATGCACACAATGCATCACATAACGGTATGATGCATGAGTGTGTGCATGCAGGTGAGTGGGCTTTACAACCACCTGTAGAACACACTCCTCCTCTCCTAATGCACCAGATATTTGTTAGAAATACTTATATGATTTTTTTATAATTTGTTTTGTTTGTAGTTTTGCCTTCTTGATACCGTGAAACAGATCAGTTGCATCCCAAATGACACACTATGCAGTTATAGGTCCAACTATATAGTGTACACATTTTAATGTTGTCCAGATGGGGCACTAAATATGAAAGACGAAAGTGTTGTAGCGTCGACACTTCTTTTTAGCAGTTAAAAAGGTGCATCATCCGGGTAATTAAAGTGCGCTCATTCATTCATTTTTCTTTGACTTAGTCTCCTTATTCATCAGGGGCCGCCACAGCGGAATGAACCGCCAACTTTTCCAGCAAATGTTTTACAAAGCAGATGCCCTTCCGGCTGCAAATCCAGAGGAAACCCACACCAATACGTGGAGAACAAGCAAACTCCATACAGAATGCCAACTGACCCAGCCGGGACTCGAACCAGTGACCTTCTTGCTGTGAGTGTACTTATTCCTTTTAGAAATTTCAGTGTTTCATTCTTGCTACACACTGGAATAGAACAGTGAATAAGTGTGATTTGGGATGCACCTATTGACTCTTGCTGTTGTGGAAGCTTCTTTATCTCTGTATCTGGATACCTCCATGGAGTGACTTGTGCAGGGTGACCTGTATGGCACACTGATCTCCAGTCTCACGGTGGAGGTACGGGATGATAAAAAGTGAAGTGATGACAGAAAAGGACGAGAGAGGACCAGGCCTGGCACATTTGTTTGTTTTTAGCTTGCAGTCATCCACACAGTCTTGTATTAACCCCGATGAACTTAAATACACCGGAGATGATGATTAACTAAACTACAAACTGGTCATACCGGTGAAGGGTAAATGCTGGTGGGAAACAGAACAATGGAAATCTAAACACAACAGAACTGGCACATTAAGCCTCTCCTTCTTCAGGAACGTAATGTGTATTAAAGTGTTTTTAAACTTGTCTAAATGCATTGAGCTGCTGGCATGTGATTGGCTGATTAGAAAGTTGCGTTAACCAGCAGTTGGACAGGTGTACCTAATAAAGTGGCCGGTGAGTGTGTAATGAATGGGGAAAAGATAACTTTAAATATGTGAAACGCAGCCAGTGTTACTCTCTCCCTCTCTTCCTCAGAGATGCACTGAGCTCTAAACGCCCTCCCCTGCTATTGGCTACACACGTGCACTGTTGATTGGTCTACTTTTCAACAGTGTTCACTTGGAAGATCACTTGGTGTGCCTTTAACACATAATGGCTGTAAACACAAAGCACATTCAGCCTTGTAGGCACATTTCTCTGTTGCATAAACAAGTCCGGTGTGCTGTTTCCCCTGATTGCGAAATCTTTTGTCTTCACGTTTGTGTAATTGAAGTCATCAGTGTTGTTTGATGGTTGTTTGCTGCTAGCTGTAAAGTTAAGGGAGCGTTCACACAGCATCAATAATAAATATAGCTGCAAGCAGCAATTAAGGGGCCAAGCACTTTTGGCCAAAAGATTGCGCTGCTCCAGAAGTTGAGTACTTTCAGGGCATGGGGTTGAAGATGCATACCATGTTTTGTAATGATATGTGAATATGTCGGTAAAATATAGCATTTTTGGCCTAAAATGGAAATGGGCGACGCCCAAAATGGCTGACCTGTGAAAATCAGACATCATTCGACTCGACGTGCTCTGCCGGATGTAATGAGACCAATTTTATGAGTTTCGGACGAAAGGTTGAGACGTTATAAGCCAAAAAGTAATTTTTTTTGTATCTCCGGACCACTAGGGGGCAGTGCGCCGTAACTCCGCATATAACCTCAAACCCTAGTTGTCATAACACACACCAAGTTTGGTGTGAATCGGTGAATGCGTTACGGAGATATCTTCTCAAGTCCATTTTCGCAAGTTCTTCGTAAAATTTGATCGCAAGTTAAACGAAAACGGTTGGTCAAATCAACTTGAATTCCATAACTTTTGGTTGGCATGGTCTGTAGATCATGTGATTCAATTTTGGTGAAAATCGGAGAAACGGCCTAGGACGAGTTTGATCAAATAGGTTTTTCGAAAAATTTTAAATAGCGCGAAAAAATTCATGACGGAAAATGACGTCATAGGGTGCGTTTAAATCGGACTGAGCCAAGGAATCAGAGGAAAAAAGAATTTTGATTGTAGCCCATTCGGTTCAAAAGTTATCATGATAAAAATACGTGAAAGTTTGACAAGTGGTGGCGCTAGAGAGTTTGATTTTGAGACTTCATATTTGGTCTTATTAATGTTGAGACTGGCCTCTATCATTGTGCCAAATTATACAACTTTCCCGCATACGCCTATATGGGCTGCCATTCAAATCCGGCGGAAGAAACGGAAGAAGAAGAAGAAGAACACTAACGGTGCTTGGCCCCTAATGACTGTAAAGTCCATCAGCAGATGGAATGGTCAATACTTCACAAACATCCAGCAAACACTGATTTCATCTTAAACATGCGTAGGGTATTCAAACTCCTAACAGGTGACTCTACAATCACTTTTGAGAAATGATTCTCTTCAAATGGTTCTGTTTTAAACCTCTGTAAAGCGCTGTTGATATTTGATATCAGCAAAACAAACATGTCTGTACTCTAACGCAGTGGTTCTCAAACTTTTTTCTATCAAGTACCACCTTAGAAAAACATTGTCTTTCCAAGTACCACCAAAATGAGCAGCATTGAAATACCATAGCGTAGTTGGACCAGTAAAGCAGCTAAAACTCTGCACAGTTAAAAAACCTGGCAGATTACCTCAGAAATATAGCCTATATATAATATATGGCATATTATATACATCATTTTTAATAAATTTTGAATTATATGTAGCATGTATATGACATATTTCATTCCTCCGTGTACCACTAGAAGGAAGCCCGCGTACCACTAGTGGTACACGTACCACAGTTTGAGAACCACTGCTCTAACGGATGACACCCCTATCTACAGTAGTAGCTTCCGCCAGCTGTTTTACTTGAAATGGAGGAAGTTTCCAGGCTTTATAATGCAATGAGATGAACTTCTGTTTTTTCCAGTGATGGGTTGCGGCTGGAAGGGCATCCGCTGCATAAAAACTTGCTGGATAAGTTGGCGGTTCATTCCGCTGTGGCGACCCCGGATTAATAAAGGGACTGAGCCGACAAGAAAATGAATGAATGAATGAACGTCTGTTTATCATAGAACCTGAACACCCGGAGCAAACCCACGCCAACACGGAGAGAACACGCAAACTCCACATAGAAATGCCGACTGGCCCAGCCGGGACTCAAATTAGTGACCTTCTTGCTGTTGAACAACAGTGCTGACCATTGAGCCACCATGCCGTCTTATACAATTTCAATAAATCCAGAATCTACACATACACAAACATCATCCACACAAGGCCGAAAGTGACCAGGCAATGAGTAAAGTGGAACAAGGGAACTTAAATATATTGGAGTCAATGATTGATTAAATCACAAACCGGTCGTACCAGTGAAGGGTAAATGCTGGTGAGAACCAGAGCAAACGGAAAACTAAACACAACAGAACTGGCACAGTACAGCATACTAGAACAAAGGTAATAACATTGTACAATCTCACACAGCGCAACAAGCAAACTGACACACAATATATTGAAGGAAAAGACAGCTAACTTTGAGTCTATAGCCCCTTTCACACATACAGACCTTTCCGGAAAATTACCGGCAATTTTCCAGAAAGCTTGTATGTGTGAACAGGCCCTTTTTGAAAATACCGGTAAATTCGTTCTGGCTATTTTCCGGAAAGAGATGTTGTAACATTATTGGTAATTTGCCGGAATGCTGCGCTGTGTGAACGCAGAAGGAAGATTGCTGGAAAGAGCGCGTGCACGTCTAGAACGTGCTGACGTGAGACGCCTGATTTAGCCAATCAGAACAGTCAGGCGCATTCACGTCCGGGCGGTTTATGAGAATAAAAGCCTTTAAATATGTTTCCAGACACATTTAGCTGCTAGATGTTAGTCAGATAATGTTTATATGATTATCTTAATGCCAACTGTGTAAATAATCATCGATAAAATGTTTATGATATGTTTGTTTACCTTCAAGCTTTGCGTGTGCCTGTGAAACAGCCCATGAGCGCCAGCACACACACATATCATGTACATCTCGACATGCGAAGTGTTTCTCCATTTGTTTTCATCGGAGTTGTACTCAATACTGATCATCCACAGAGTTTGTGATGTAGTCAAATGTTTACAAATGCAAGTGCAGCCGTTTAGAGCTCATTTCTGGTTAATGATGTCAGAATTTACCGGTATTTTGGAATGGATGTGTCAATGCTCTTTTCCGGAAAAATTCCGTAATGTCCTCGCCTGTGTGAACAGCACTTTTTTGCACTTACCGGTAAAGTCGTTCCGGAAATGTTCCATATATTTACCGGTATCACTGTGTGAAAGGGGCTTATGACATATAGTCAATCGCCCCTTTCACACCGGTAAATATATGGAAAATTTCATTCCACTGTGGTGACCCCTGATGAATAATGACTAAGCCGAAGGATGAAAAATGAATGAAATTTAAGTGAATTGAACACAAAACCACGAAGATGTCCCAAGAAACCTTCAGGAATTGTGTTGTTTTGGCTCATTTTGTATAAGTCATTTGAACAAACAGCAAATGTCATTGTTTTGAATGCCAGACAAATACTCTAAGAAGGAAAAGCATGTGTTTTTTGCAGTGTGCTCATCATGCGCTAACAGAAACCCGCTGTCAGACAAACTCCCTACAAAGATCAAGGTCAGCCTCAGCTTTTCACCCAGATCCAGGTGTGACCTTCCACTGCTTTATACAGACAGAAACTGAACTACCTCCAGACATCGGACACTATAACAGATCCCGCCCCATTCGTGGAAAAGAGAAGTGTGTGTTTCTTTCTCACTCGTAGGACAGGTTCCCATGAATGGTGGACTTGAACGAGGAGACATGAATGCAGCAGGCATCAATGCAGATGTCCGTCATTTTAATGGATGCCTTTACGCCACTGGAATGAGCATCTCAGACAGGACAGAAGGTTTTGGGATGTTTACTGTGGTAATGCAGTACTGCTTTAACAAAAACTGATCAGGTAAGGCATTCACTGCTTAAATCTGTCCGTTTGATTAGTGTCCATGTTATAAATACAAGGATAAACCGCACGGTAAAAATTAAAAAGTTAAGTTAACTTAAAGTTTTTAAGCAATCAGCTGCAAAGACATTTTGAGTTTATGAAGCTTCAGTGGTTGAAGTTGTGCAAATTATTCTGTAAAATATTTGAGTTAAACCAGCCTTTTTAGTCAACTTTAAAAAAATAATAATAATAATTTGGCACAACTTCAACCACTGAAGCTTAATAAACTCAACATTTCCTTCTAGCCAGCTGATTTAAATTTTTAAGTTATCTCAACTCTTTTAATGCAGTGTACTTTGAGTTTTTGTCTTGTTTCTAGTCCAGAAATCTAAAAATTCCTAAGTCAAGAAGATTTTTTCTAGATGACAGTATTTTATTTCAGTAATCAAGACAATAAACCTTTGATTTCAGAAATCATGAGTCAAAATCAAGTGATTGTTTCTTTAAAACAAGCTCAATAATCTTATGTCAACTTAAAAAACAAGAGTATTTTGCTTACCCCATTGGCAGATCATTGAGCTAGTACTGAGTGAAAACACAATTCATTTGGACTTAATATTTCTAAAAAAACAAACAACAACAGCATTTTAACCTGTCTAATGCTAAATATTTAGATATCTGGACTAGAAACAAGATTAAAAACTCATATTTAGCAGTGTATTTCATCATGTGATCCCAGCTTAAATGTACATTATTAAAGAAAGTGTTTTATTTACCAGAACATCTGACTTCTGTCTTTTGAAAAAACATGCCATTCAGCACTAAAATAGATTAATATCTGGTTATTTATATGATTTTACCAACTTTAAGATTCTTTAAATTCTTTGATTTAAGCATAGACTTACTTCTAATACTTGTTATGCATCACTGGCACTGTGTAACCGACATGGCATTACTGTAAATGTTATTTAAAGATGGCTGAAATGTTTTGCTGGAGATTAAGACTTTGAAACAAGAGTTGTACTTACAAACACTGGCATACGCCTGTTTAGGGTGTAAACACGAAGTAAGAAACAGTTTCTGTATAAACTATAGATCCTAAAAGTACATTTCTACCAAGACAAGTGTCACTTCATGCTTTAAACATAAATCAATTGATATTTATAAGAATATTCATGATTATGCTACTATAAATGTCTCTACGGTGGCTCCTGCACACTCAGAAATAAAGATATACGCGCGTCACTGGGGTGTACCTTACACATTTGTAGCTAAAAAGTCAATATTAATACCTCAAGAGTACCTAAACAGTACAAAAGTGTTCCTCTTAATTTTTCTCAGGTGCTAATATATAGTTTTGAGGTACCAATATGGACCCTTTAAGTACAAATGCGTACCTTTTGAAAAGGTTTCACCCCAGTGACAGCTCGCATTTCTTTATTTCTGAGAGTGCGTAATCCAATAATGCTCTGAAATTCTGAAAAGCTAATTTTATTATATTTTTAGTTTGTTTATAGCCTTTTTTTATCTTTTATTTGATGCATGTGGAGAATTAAGTTCATCTGATGTAAATCATGAGGTTTCATTCATGCTTTATGTGAAATATACACTGTAAAACCCCAAAAGTTAAGCTAACCACTTAAACTCTGCGGACCCGGTACTGTGACATCATCGACTTTCGCTTTCAGATTTAAAGGGCTAGCGTTGCACCAGACCCCCGTAAGGGGTGTCGTTTGAAAGTGTAGAATCTATATTTTATGCACATATGCATCACTTTGGTTTTCATTCTACTGTATAAAAGTTATTTACACTTAAATACACAGTATTTTAGATACCCGAGCTGGGTATTTTACATTGGTTCATTTTCATATTTTTGTACATGACACATGTACAAGTTATAGCTCAAATGAAAGCTCTTGCCGGTGTTATACAGTTCTAGCATTCTTTTTGCTGAATTATATTCATATGCCAAACAGTTGTTGAATGAATCGTGGTGTTTCCATGGCGCAGAAATGTAAACAATACATTCATGATCAATAAGCAGCCCCAGATAGCACAGACAGCTGTCATCTCTTACCTTATGCTGTGCGCTTCAGGGCCATTCTCCTCTGTTTTTGAGGTGATGTGCATAAGTAATCCTTTTATATGTCTGACGTGGTCCAAACACAATAAATTATGTTTGATCAAACAAAAGAATAGTGAAATATGTAAACAATGATCGCTCCCTGTGGCTTGTACAGCACCTCTCATCAGTTGGAGTACAATAACTTTAGCATAGATTATGGTAGAGACCTTTTTCTTTTTTCCTATGATTACAGACATGTGCAGGAACCACCAACATTAATTACAGCCGGTAGACCACACACAACCTAAAAGGCACACTTTCACATTTGAGTTTATAAAAAAAAAATACAAAAAGCGCCTCTTTTTTTAGGTGTTTATTATAACACAGACAACATATACAGATATTTTAAACACTTTCAATAGTGTTTTATGAAAATTCAAAGGGTTTTCTTTAAAATGATACCAAATTTTTGCATTTACACCTCTGCATGTGGATTTGGGAAGCTTTTAAATTTGGGTAGGCAAAATCCAGGCGGAAATCCCCAAATAGCAGCAGAGTTTAAGTGGCTAACTCAAACCATTTGTTCAAGTTCAAAAACTAATCCGAATGAGTGCTGTGAACTAAATCCATTTGAGTAAACGAAGCGATTTGAGCACAGTAAAACCCAATAAATGAAAAGAAACTCAAACTGAGTACTGTAAAACCCAATAAGTTAAGGCAACTCAAACCATTTGAGAAAACCAATTGCAACAAACCATTTATGTTTAAAAAGTAATCCTAATAAGTACTGTGAACTTAATCCATTTGAGTAAACAAAGCAATCTGAGCACAGTAAAACCCAATAAATAAAGAGAACTCAAACTGAGTACTGTAAAACCCAATAAGTTAAGGCAACTCAAACCATTTGAGGAAACCAATTGCAACAAACCATTTGAGTTAAACTAATCTATATGAGTACTGTGAACTTACTCTATTTAAGTTGAATAATGAGGTATTTAATTAACTCATTACCGTCAACACTGAGTTTAAAACTCTTTTCAAATGAGTAGAACTAACTCTCAGTCAATTTTGAGTTCACTACACTCATTTCACTTGATAAAGTTGACTGTTGGGTTTTAGACTTTATGTCCTCCAGTAATCTGATCTTAAAGTTTCTTATAGGTTTTTTCCAGTCAGTTCTTTCTCCTCTGTCAGCTGATCGAGTGTAAAGATATGAGCGCACAGACTTCAGAAAGTAGTCTACTACTAGTGAGTCACTGCTCATTTAGGAGATATACAGGGCGTGTGCTATATTTCTAATAGAGTCATGTTGTAATTGGGGTTTTAACAGCGGCAAGCTGATTTTATTAGATGTACTTGTGTAACTTCATTCTTCAGTAGCTCAGACTCATAAAACAATGCAGAACTTCCAGTAGCCAACTAATTTATCAAGCAAATAGCGGTGCAGCTTGAGAATAGATAAAGTAGATACTGTAAAAATAGTTTATTACAGCCATCTACTGGTACTGGCCGCTTTAAGACAGATTACGATCGATCTGTGCAGCGCTGCATGAAGTCGATGTTTTGGATGCTGTCTATATTAGCAGCTTCATTAATAATTAATGTCAGTCTGTACATGCTCCGTATTGCCTTCGAAGGACACAGAATGTTTGCTGGGAGCTGTTATTTAGCGGAAGCAGAACACAGTTGACACATTTCGGCGCAACATTTCAACGAAACAGAAAGTAAATAAACGACATGCTGATACGACGCAGGTAAAAGCATCTTACGTGTGTGTACATGCGCAGAACATGAACGAAAGTGTTGTTAGTCCTTTTAGTGACAGAAAGAAGTCAAAATAATAATAATAATAATTACTTACATTTATATAGCGCTTTTCTGGACACTCAAAGCGCTTTACACATTGAGGGGAATCTCCTCATCCACCACCAGTGTGCAGCATCCACCTGGATGACATGACGGCAGCTATTTTGTGCCAGACCGCACGCCACACACCAGCTGATTGGTGGAGAGGAGACAGAGTGATGAAGCTAATTATGATATGGGGAGGGTTAGGAAGCCATGATGGGCAGAGGCCTGAATTTCTCTTTCAGAACTCTTTTCGAAGGACATGCTGGGATTTTTAATGACCACAGAGAGTCGGGCCCTCGGTTTAACATCTCATCCGAAAGACGGCGCTCACTGAGCAGTATAGCGCCCCCGTCACTATACTGGGGCATTAGGACCCACACAGACCGCAGGTTGGGCGCCCCCTGCTGGCCTCACTAACACCACACCTAGCTTTCCCATGTGGTCTCCCTAGGTACTGACCGGGCACAGCCCTGCTTAGCTTATGTGGGCGACCATGTGAGAGTTGCAGAAGTGTGGACATGGAGCGTTTCAGACAAAAGCACCATTTTAAATGCATCTGATTAGCGTAGATATAGCCTGAAAGTGAAAAAGTGCTGATGAGGAAATGTTTTAATGAAGTATTTAATTCTTAAAACAGCCAAATACAGTTATGAGGTCAAAGCTGTTATTTTCACACAGTTCTCGAATTTCTCAAACAGCCTAACACACACACACACACACACACACACACAGATCCAATTGCAGCTTCATTTTCGTTCCCAAAAGTAATCAAGGTTATGACAAGCCAAAGCAACAGTGCAAAAAATTCTGAGCACAACTAGAAAAATACTTTGAAAAGACTAAGAAGCAAACTAACAGTAAAATCTGGCCAACTCAAGAGGCGTAAGTGCACACAAAACTAAACAGGTTAATGATACACAGCTCATTACAATGACTTAAATCAGATGAGTAAAGCATCTGGGGATCTGAAATCCCCTAATATGTAAGATGCATTGCCCTCTAATGTCCACCATGAGCACTGCTGCCTATGGCTATATATAGTGTATATAACAGGGGTCACCAATCTCGGTCTAGGAGGGCTGGTGTCCCTGCAGGGTTTAGCTCTAACTTATCAGGTGTGTTTGATTAGGGTTGCAGCTAAAACCTGCAGGACACCGGCCCTCCAGGAACAAGTTTGGTGAACACTGGTATATAATATACACTCACCGGCCACTTTATTAGGTACACCTGTCCAACTGCTTGTTAACGCAAATGTCTAATCAGCCAATCACATGGCAGCAACTCAATGCATTTAGGCATGTAGGCATGGTCGAGACGATCTGCTGCAGTTCAGAGTGAGCATCAGAATGGGGAAGAAAGGGGATTTAAGTCACTTTGAATGTGGCATGGTTGTTGGTGCCAGACGGGCTGCTCTGAGTATTTCAGAAACGGCTGATCTACTGGGATTTTCACGCAAATGGCTAACAGAAAGATTATGTATTAAATACATTCACAAAGACGAAAAACAAAGGAGGTTTTTGATATAATTTTAGTTAGTTTCAGTTAGTTTTGTATGTACACAACACACTTTCGGTTAGTTCTAGTTTTTTTAAAAACTCTTGTTTTTATTTTAATTTTAGTTAACGATAATTATTTAAAAATTTAGTTTTCGTTCGTTTTTGTTAACTATAACATGGTTTCCGCTACATTCATTCTTCCGTGGCAGAGCACCACACCAAAATTCATCCCGTCACGGCTACATTACAGCTTCTTAGTCAAAATATTCGGTCGTTTTTTAAATAGCAGGTTAAAATCGCACTGAAAAAGTAAGTGAATAATAACAGCGCAAACTTTTCTGTGAGCGTAGTAGTGCTTTGCGTTCTGTTAAACCCTTAAAGGTGACGTGCTGACAGTCTGACTTACATGTGCGTGATGCGTGAAACCAGCCAACACGGCGTAGCTTTCAGTTATGATGAACACAGTTTCCATAATTATACTTTATTTATAGATAAAGGTATGTGGCTCTGCATATAATGACTTTATCTTGCTGGAGTTTATAGCCGTTTCACTTTACTTCAGGACGCTTTAATGCCGCGGTCTGCTCTGCAAGTCTGTCGGAGACATTCATAAATATTCCTAGCAAATCTAATAAATGTTGGAGACATACTCGCTACATAATCACACTCAATCACACTTCAGCCACGTTTATTTGAGGGCGCACAAGAAAATCTGCACTTGAGTAGTGTATATTTGAGGGCGCACAAGAAAATCTGCACTTTAGTAGTGTATATTTGAGGGCGCACAAGAAAATCTGCACTTTAGTAGTGTATATTTGAGGGCGCACAAGAAAATCTGCACTTGAGTAGTGTATATTTGAGGGCGCACAAGAAAATCTGCACTTGAGTAGTGTATATTTGAGGGCGCACAAGAAAATCTGCACTTTAGTAGTGTATATTTGAGGGCGCACAAGAAAATCTGCACTTTAGTAGTGTATATTTGAGGGCGCACAAGAAAATCTGCACTTTAGTAGTGTATATTTGAGGGCGCACAAGAAAATTTGCACTTGAGTAGTGTATATTTGAGGGCGCACAAGAAAATCTGCACTTGAGTAGTGTATATTTGAGGGCGCGCAGGAAAATCTGCATGAACAGAGGAAATCGGCGCTCAAGCAGAGATTGACATGCACGTAGGCTATTACATTAATGCGATCTCGACTGAATACTTCACCCACGACATCTGTCAATGAAATAATGCCACATGTAGTGTAAAATGGCCAACAGAGTCTGCCGCCACATCTAGAAAAAATCCTAGAGGAAACACTGTATTATAAGCTTGGTTTGTGAAAACAGAAACTGCATGAAGATGTATGACACGTAAACTAGTTCTCAAAAATGTTGCCCTGTGCACATATTCTCCTTCGATGAGCCTGACTCTCACGGCTTGTTAATTTAAGCTTTGCATGTGTACCCCTCAAAACCCCAAACCCCTGCGCCTCATCACACGCAGAGACAGACAGACAGTGAGGAGATTTGTTTTGCAAATCATTTCCTCTAAACACATTTCCAGTGAGCAAATATGTGATGAAGGCATTATGATGCATGACCAATCACTGAAGAACTGGCTTGACAAATTGGCAGTCAGTCAAAGGGTAATCAGTCATATCAGACTAGCCTCAGTGGTTTAAACAAGCAGCCACTAAGTGCTCTCATTTGTTTGTATACAATTGCATTTTCAGGAGAGCAAGAGAGTGTGGACGAGTGGATCAGATGGGGACCCGAGCAAAACGAAGGACGCAGAAGTTGTTTTTGGGAGCTTTTGTGATTTGCATCATGGGTTTCTACTCCTATACTGCACCGACCCTCCTGGCAACACACAGGTATGCCGACAAGACACATATACATTAATATAACGTTGAAGTCAGAATTATTAGCCCCCCTGTTTAATTTTTTCCCCAATTTGTGTTTAACGGAGAGCAGATCATTTTTAACACATTTCTAATCATAATAGTTTTAATAACTCATTTCTAATAACTGATTTGTTTTATCTTTGCCATGATGACAGTAAATAATATTAGACTAGATATTCTTCAAGACACTTCTATACAGCTTAAAGTGACATTTAAAGGCTTAACTAGGTTAGGTAGGTTAACTAGGCAGGTTAGGGTAATTAGGCAAGTTATTGTATAACGATAGTTTGTTCTGTAGACTGTTGAAAAAAAAATATGGCTTAAAGAGGCTGATAATTTGTCCATAAATTGGTGTTTAAAAAATTAAAAACTGCTTTTATTCTAGTAGAAATAAAACAAATAAGACTTTCTCCAGAAGAAAAAATATTATCAGACATACTGTGAAAATTTCCTTGCTCTGTTAAACATCATTTAGGAAATATTTAAAAAAGAAAACCAATTCAAAGGGGGGCTAAAAATTCTGACTTCAACTGTAATTAAAATAGCAGTATAGCAGAGTTATTTTGTGATTCTTGTTTTTTTATTTTCCCCCATTTATTTCTGCTTTTGAATTTCTTTATGGGACCTTGATCATTCTAGCAACAACATTTAACCACGAAAAGTAAAAAAAAAAAACTTTTTATAGCATTTTTAATAGTTTAAAGTGCTATATTGTTTGAGTTGGAGTTGTATAATACGCTACAAAAACTTTGTAATAACCTGCCAGCACATTTTCTGTTATTTTACATACTTATTTATATTACCTATTTATAGTATCATATATCCATTATATTGTATATTACAAAAATACAGATTATTTGAAACTACTCAATAAGTCACTCGGTTAAACTGTAAGGTTGAATTTTCAATATAAAAAGTCAACAGAGCAGAGATCAACATCCCATAATCCCATTCACAACTGTAAATAAACAAAAAAACACAGAACAAGTATGTATATTATATACAATTAAAGTCAGAATTATTCACCCCCCTGTTTATTTATTTTTTCTTCAATTTCTGTTTAACGGAAAGAAGATTTATTTTTTTCAACACATTTATAAACATCATAGTTTAAATAACTCATCATTATTAACTGATTTGTTTTATCTTTGTCATGATGACAGCACATAATATTAGACTAGATATTCTTCAAGACACTTCTATACAGCTTAAAGTGACATTTAAAGGCTTCACTAATTAGGTTAACTAGGCAAATGTTTTTAAAAAAATAAAAACTGCTTTTATTCTAGCCAAAATAAAACAAATAAGACTTTCTCCAGAAGAAAAAATATTATCAGACATACTGTGAAAATTTCATTGCTTTGTTAAACATCATTTAGGGAATATTTAAAATAGCAAACAAATCAAAGGGAGGCGAGTAATTCTGACTTCAACTGTATATAGTTAAAATTTGAAGTGGATCGCAACCTTTCTTCAAAGAAGTCTTAAACTATTGAACAACACCCATTATGTCTTGTATTAGGACAGTTTTGTTGTTATTGATCAGCTTCAAATGCTGTATACACACACACACACACACACACACAGATGAAGTCAAAATTATTCGCCCTCCTGTCAAATATTTCTCTGATATTCTCATTGATATTTATTACTGTAAGGAATATTCAAATATATTGATATTTTTGACAACAGTATAAATCATTTTTAAAAATATATATTTATTTTTTATTTATTTATAGTTTTTTTCCCTGTAGAAAATCTTATTTATTTCTATATATAAATTTAATTTTGCTTATTTATTTTGTTCCTGCCTACTTAACATTTTTAATCAGTCGTTAAGTGTCACTTTAAGCTGGTAAAATGACCAGGGAAACATTCATTCATTTTCTTGTTGGCTTAGTCCCTTTATTAATCCGGGTTCGCCACAGCAGAATGAACCGCAAATTCATCCAGCATATGTTTACATAGCGGATGCCCTTCCAGGTGCAACCCAGTACTGGGAAACGTCCATACACACTCATTCACACTTATACATGGACAATTTAGCTTACCCAATTCCCCTATAGCACATGTGATTGGACTGTGTTGGAAACCGGAGCACCCGGAGGAAACCCACACCAGCACGGGGAGAACATGCAAACTCCACACTGAAGCTCCAACTAACCCAGCCTGGGCTCAAACCAGCGACCTTCTTGCAACAATTCTGTCTGGTTCTTGAATCTAATTGGCTGATAGCCCTGAGATATTTTGCCAGCAACAGCACACAAAGGCCTCTTCACCTTTGTGTATTACTCCGCCCACATACAAGCAGAGGACGCTCCAAAGTGAAGAGTCCTGGCTGGGCCGGCGAGGGTTTCCTCCGGGTGCTCCGGTTTCCCCCACAGTCCAAACACATGGGCAATAGGTGAATTGATCAACTAAATTGGTCAATGTGTATGAGTGTGAATGAGTGTGTATGGGGGTTTCCCAGTGCTAGGTTGCAGCTGGAAGGGCATTCCCTGTGTAAAACATATGCTGGATAAGTTGTGTGGTGACCCCTGATGATAAAGGGACTAAGCTGGAGAATATATATAGGTCATATATTTTATATATGTAAAAGCCTTATATGTCATGTGTGTCAGCATATATATCCATTAGGAATGGGAAGATTCATCGATATGTATCAATACGCGGTCATGCGCGTGCACGATGCGAGTGGATCGGTAGAGCAGCAGAGGATGAATTAAATTTTGGAAGCAAATCGAGATGCATCGGTTTTTGCGAGATGCATCGGTTTTTCCAAGATATAGCTCATATTTTTAATATAGAATGTATTTTTTATTTATTAGCAAGTGTTGTCAACCTGTTTTTGGCGCATAATTTAATCGACCTACATAAAGTAAGCCTTAGCAACGGACTTGCGGATGTGCACACACTACAACTCAGTGTATCAGGTGTGCGGATGAAGCTAGTGGAGCGCCCTCAGAAAGCGCAAGAAGCAAAACAAACATTTTATTCCCCACTGAGTTTTAAATCTAAAGTATGGCAACATTATGGATTTAAGGATGGACGACATGACAGGACAGATGCAATTTGCAAAATGTGCTGCGCATCTATAAAATACGCGGGCAGTACGACTAATCTGAAATCTCACTTGAAGCGGCGCCACGGTGTTGTTGTGGAAGCATCTCCCAGTGTTCCTGCATCCCCGGCTTTCGCACTGCTTCAACTGTAGCTACCAGCACCAAAAGTGGTGAGAACAGCATTGCAAGTTTTTTTTTTCCATGCGCAACAGTTTTGTGCGCTCTACGCCAATAACGGATGTTACTGCATAGTTCATCTGCAAAGATATTCAGCCTAGTGTCACGGAGAACGAAGGTTTTAAACACCTCCTCCTGTTAATTTGTATTTAGTTATATTTTTATTAGCCTGTTGTTTACAGTGACAGTGATGTTTCAAAGCAGCATAACACTGCTAGTTCACCACCTTAAATTTTGAATATTCAGTGGCACAATATATCTCTGTAAAACTTGTTTTCATAGTTGAAAAGTTAAACCACAATTCTTGTTGTGCAATGGTAAACCTTTATGTTGAAAGAGTGCAAATATATATATTTTAATATATATATTGCACTTATAAATTCTGTTTATCTTGAAAATACTTCAATAATATGTGTTATATGTTCTAAAATGGCCCTCTACTGTAAACTGACACTCTGGCTCTGAGAGAAAAGCCAGTTTGTAAAAAAAAAGTCTTGGTTTTGATTGGTTAATAAATAATCAAACTCATTCACAGCATCCTCTTTCACATCATCTCATAAACTTGATCTAATTAGTTAGTGCTGCATTATCGCATCGTATCGTGATATGGGTGTGAATCGTATCGTGTTGCATCGCAATATGTCACAAATGTATCGCTAATATATCGGATCGTATTCTTTGTATCGAGATGCGTATCGGATCGGCATTATAGCTTAGATGCCCAACCCTAATATCCATGTGTGTGTTTCTAAGTGTGTTTTTGTCTTCAAAGCAAGCTCAGAGATTTCATTTCTCTCTCTTCAGTGTGTCTCTGGCTCCATGTGCCCAAGTCAGCGACACGTGGAACGGTTCTCGGAGAACTCTTCAAGAGCACAGGTCCTGCACACCTAAAGTCAACCTGATGTTCATGAAGACGCACAAAACGGCCAGCAGCACTCTCATGAACATCCTCCTGCGCTTCGGAGAGAAGCACCAGCTGAAATTCGCCCTCCCCGACGGCCGCAACGACTTCTTCTACCCCTCCAGCTTCTTCCGAACTCAAGTGAAGAGCTACCAGCCGGGCGTGTGCTACAACATCGTCTGCAATCACATGCGTTTCAATGCACCAGAGGTAGAGAAGCTGCTCCCAGCAGACGCCTTCTTCTTCACCATCCTACGAGATCCTGCCGAGCTTTTTGAGTCGTCCTTTCACTACTACAAAGGCTACGTCCCGCAGACATGGAGAATCCCGGGAGACAACCAGTTCAAGGAGTTCCTCAGCAATCCAAACCAATACTTCAACCCGACAGGAATCAACGCTTTCTACCTCAAGAATCTGCAGTTCTTCGACTTTGGCTTTGAGAATAATCTAAACTCCGACGATCCGAGAGTTCGACAAGGCATCGAGTACATTGAAAAGCGCTTCCAGCTGGTGCTGATTTCCGATCACTTCGAGGAGTCGCTGATCCTGCTGAAGGACGCTTTGTGCTGGCAGATGGACGACTTGATGTTTTTCAAGCTCAACGCTAGAAGCGTTTCGTCTGTATCTCCCATGAGCCCGAAGCTGAGGACTCAAGCTCGCCAGTGGAACGGCGCAGACTGGCAGCTCTACCAGCACTTCAACAACACGTTCTGGGCGCGTGTGGAGGCGTATGGGAAATCCCGTATGGAGGAGCATGTGAAGGAGCTGCGCAGGAGGAACGCGGAGATGGAGGCCATCTGCATCGACAGAGGCAGAGCTGTGGAGGCTAAAGACATCACGGACACACACATGAAGCCCTGGCAGCCGCTCGGGAAGGCCTCGATATTGGGCTACAACCTGAGGACAGACATCGACCAGCACTACCAGGAGCTCTGCAGGAAAATGCTGACCCCGGAGATCCAGTATTTGACTAATTTAGGCGTCAGTCTGTGGGTCACGCGGCTGTGGGGATGGTTTAAGGATAGTGTTGTGCAGTTTGGGTTGAGCTAGGTTTATATATAAGATGTTTATATTCGTTATGAATGTGACTATGAGTAGTCATTTGTGGTGTTTTGCTTTTATAATTATCAGTGCTGCAGATTCATCACAATTATTCACATTCAAAATAAAAGCTTATGTATGTACAGAATATATATATGGGCAATATCACACGAGTAGCAGGGTGCTATGGCTGTATATCAGCACTGGCGGGAGGCGTGCGTGGTGCATCCCACCAGTGCTGATATACAGCCATATCGAACTGCTACTCGTGTGATATTACGTTTATACAACAGTTCCACGGCACAATCGTGTATATAAAAAAGAAAATCAAACGCAGGGAGTCTAAAACCCTTTTGTATGAGGAACTACTTTCTTCCGCCATTCATTCACATCTGCAGCTGACGTCAGAACAGCAGAAGCCGTTACTAATCCACCAACGTCACTTTAGAGCTAGTGTTTGAATGATTCTCTAGCGTAATGTCTAATTGTGACAAAACTGCAGATTTTGCTTACATTTTAAGATTAAAAGGCTGAACGTGACATGAAATATGTCTCCAGAGATATCTCCCTACAGTTTATTACAGTCTACAGTATTTCTCTGTTGCTGTTGGTATTGAGACGGACGCCAGGTGTCCCGCGTTTACCCGGAGACAGGAATGAAAAAAGGAGACAGAAACTATTTCGCTCTTCCTATTGGCCTTTATGCGTTTCTTCCAAGTTCTGTTGACTACATACACGCTAGTCAACGACAATGAGGAGGCAAAAGGAAAAGAAAAAGCCACTCAAACATCCATCGCAATATAAAATGTAACATTATTGAAATAAAAGAATGATACTGCGACCTGAAATGAACTGTGCTCCCATATATGTGTGCTTACCAAAAAGTTGCTTACATCTCAAAGGTCCTCTTAAAGGGGACATGACATTCATACACAATGCATCAAACATTAAGCCAGTGGTTCTCAAAGTGGGGGTCGGGACCCTCTGGGGGGTCGCGGGACAATGACAAGGGTTCGCTTGGTGATATCCAAAACTCAAATAAATTTTATTAAACTATTAGAATTACCATATTTTATTCATAACCGACAGAATATAGTTAATAGTTGCATTAAAGAAACAGCAACATAAAAATAACAATCAGCCATCAGCCTTTAATTTTAAAAGTAATTTTAAAAGTTTAATTTAAAAGTAAAAATGTAATTAAATCCATAAATTACTTTAAAAAACATTATATGGCTAATAGACTATTGCATTTTTGTGTTGTCAATAAGCTCATGTTTATATTTGCCTATAGTTGTGTCTGCAACGTTTACATATTTACAGTACAACCACCTTGAAAAATGGGGGTCGCGAGCCACTGATATGATTATTTTTGGGGTCGCGGGCTGAAAAGTTTGGGAACCCCTGCATTAAGCGACCATTACAATATCACAATAATTAACCCCGGAAAAAAGCAGCGCAGCCACCAGACTGCTGTTGTGTTTGCGTTAAGGAGGGACGAGGCTGAATCCAACTTCTTATTCGCAGCTTCTTATTGGCTCTATCTGGTCCACCTTAAAAACCGTGATGCTTCCATTTTTCAGCTTCTTATTTGCGCTCAACAGTTGTAATCTTCTAAGCTTATTATGCTGTCCTGGCGCCATCTTGTGGATAGACAACGTCAACCGTCTTTACTAATGGACACCGATGCGCTGTCTCTCAGAAATGATATTTTAAAATAGGCACTATCCTTGATAATAAACTGCATAGTTGCAATCTAAACAAGTACATTCTTGACTAAAATAGCCTCGAAAGTACATTATGTTGCCAAACAGCAGGAATATTTGTCAAACTGTAGTGTCTCTCCGCTTGTATGTGGGCGGAGTAATACACAAAGGTGAAGAGACCTTTGTGTGCTGTTACTGGCAAAATATCTCACAGCTATCAGCCAATCAGATTCAAGAACCAGACAGAACTGTGTATATATATATATATAGGTTCAGTGGGTAGCACGTTCGCCTCAACGCAAGAAGGTCGCTGGGTCGATCCTTGGCTCAGTTGGCGTTTCTGTGTGGAGTTTGCATGTTCTCCCTGCGTTCACGTGGGTTTCCTCTGGGTGCTCCGGTTTCCCCCACAGACCAAAGACATGCGGTACAGGTGAATTGGGTAGGCTAAATTGTCTGTAGTGTATGAGTGTGTGTGTGAATGTGTGTGTGGATGTTTCCCAGAGATGGTTTGCGGCTGGAAGGGCATTCGCTGCGTAAAAAAACTTGCTGGATAAGTTGGCGGTTCATTCCGCTGTTGGACCCCTGATTAATAAAGGGACTAAGCCGACACGAAAATGAATGAATATATATATATATATATATATATATATATATATATATATATATATATATATATATATATATATATATATACACACATTTGCAGATTGATTTGCCATTGTGTTCACATGCTCAACAGAAATGACTGTGATTGGCGGCGAAGGTCATCAGTTCACCGAACTCACCGCTGTTTACTGAGTGTAACCACAGATACAAGGACACTGGGGTGTTTCCTATGCAACCCATACTGCCAAACCACCAGGAGACGCCCCTTACTCTTAACTGTGAATATGTTCTGTGCTATCATTTTATTTAGGCATGAAAACACTTTAATAAATATAAAAACTGAGTGATTCCTCTCCTTTCCATTACAGGCGCCGTCGCCTCCCTATGCAATCCTCAAAACAGTCATGTAACGATAGCGGTGACTGTCAGACACACTCCATAGTTATGAATAGACGCTGTTTCCCAAACGAATTCTGTACATTTGAAGCGGAGCAAAAGTCTGGGTTTGGGTGTTTGTTTGAATAGACATATACACATAATTAATAATAATATTAATATCTAAAGATGTCAATTTTGGTGGGTTTTCTTTCAAACACAACTAATTTTGTCTTAAATGAGCATAAAAATTTGGGAAAGCAATCGAATGCTTTCATTATAATGTTAGATGTGTGCATTTTTTAAAGTGACACCTCTGTTAATCAAATGAAAAATCCCAATGAGATATTAATTTGCTGCTCTTCAATCAGAATGTTTAAGTTATACAGTGAAGAAAAGATTAATGAGATTTGATACCTTGACTCTATTTCTTTAAAATAGCTATTAATTTTAATTGTTAAACTGTTTGCTAATTTATTTGCAGCTTTTCTAATGTATACTACTTATTATATATTTCGTAAATAACAGTAATAGTTATAATAATAAAACATATTACTGACAGCACAGTAGCGCAGTGGGTAGCATGATCGCCTCACAGCAAGAAGGCTGCTGGTTAATAGTCAGAAGTGTATGTGTGTGAATGGGTGTGTATGGATGTTTCCCATTGAGGGGTTGCGGCTGGAAGGGCATATGCTGGATGAGTTGGCGGTTCATTCCGCTGTGGCGACCCCAGATTAATAAAGGAACTAAGTCGAAAAGAAAATGAATGAATGAATTACTGACTGTTTAACTCTTTAATCACTATGAAACAGCTCCAGATGAACTTATTTAGTTATTTTGATAGAATATTTAATGTAATATTAATTTGGTGATTTTTGGGGGCATATACCTTATTTTTACATCCCAATGTTGACAGATATGAACTCACCCAAACCCTGATCATGTCAGAATTAAATTTTTGGGTGAACTATCCCTTTAAAAAAGTCGATTTCCGCGGACTTGGCAACCCTGAATCCGACGCCCGCACGCAGAAGGGGAGGAGCCTCACACGCCCCCGCCCACCGTCGGGTAATCATCGGTCTGTCTGAACCGAACTGCAGTGCAGAGCCGGAATGGGGGGCTTGGCCCCGGTCCAGCACGGTCAAAATTAGCTCTCTGTTGAATTACATGCAGTCAGCCAGTGGAAGCGGCTGAGCTCCAGTCCGGCAGCCTTGTATGGGGAGTCCAAACCCCGCAAGGCTGCCGCTCGGCTCCGCGTTCGTCCACAGACGCCTTTTCCAGCAGCAACTTTACAGCGACAGGACAAGAACAAAGGCTTCACCAGTAAGTAAACCTCCACACATTCGCCAAAAGTTCAGAAACACACATACTAGTCGATTTAGGCTAACCGGGAGTTGTTTAATGCTAGCTAGTGAGTCTTTTAGCACTCCTCGAATCGAAGCTAATGTGATATTCCCGCTCCAAAACTGCACACAGACCGCATGGAGAGCTGCTGTTAAACCCCGAAAAGCAGGAATAACGAAAGTGCCACAGCAGATGTGCTGATGTATCCCAGCAGCGCCTCCTTTGTTCTGCTGCTGAGCAGGAAAGTCTCAACTTGATCTGCTAGATTCAGTTTAATAAACGACAGAAAACTGCTGGAGAGATGAGATCAGGAGACCACTGCAGGAACTGAATGTACCATTTGTACCCAGACACACACACATACACACACACAGACGGGCTGTATTCCCCCAGTCTGCCACCTACACACACACTGCACACACACACACACTCCAGCTTTAAAGCATTATCTGGGTTTTTGAGGTTAACAATAAGAAACTTCAGCCTGTTTTAGCATTGCACTGTTAAAGTGAGCTGTAGATAATATTCATCTGAGGGGGGAAAAGCAGACATCATCTGCAGTCTTTCGATGCCAGACTCATTTCTCGGTTCATGTTAGGACAAGGTGTCTTTCCCCCCCTCTTCTTCCATTTCCACCCCATTCAGCAGAGCCAGAATGCTGCGTCCTCCGAGCAGGAAAGCCACATTTCTCCCAAACGCCGGCACTGTCTGGGGAGCTCCGAAGCAGTTGCAATCATGGCACAGTCCTAAATTTAGACACAGAGATGAAGTCATGCATACGGGCATCGGTGGAGACGTGTCTCCTGTGCTGTTAGTGATTTCAGCATCATGCAGATCCGCTTCTGCCAGGCATGAGAAATGATTAATGTGGCATTTCAGACTTTAAATCACAAGATTCTGCTTTATTGCATTGCATGAAATCAGTATGCATGCAGTTATGCTATATCAGTGCATGCAGTTATGCTTGATTTTTAGGCTCTTATTTTATTATATAAATTTTTTAAAAGTAATATTAATGTGTGTACATGCAGTGCTAAATGAATGATCTCTCTTTTAAATAAATATGCTTTACAGTAATATATTTGTGCATATGCATCCTAAATTGGAGCTGATCCAAGCTCATAGTCTAAAAAATGAGCACACCCAAATGAACATGTTAGGTAAAAATAAAAAATAACATTTAAATAAACTAATAAAATCAAGAGAATGTCAAAAATCTCAATTTTAGTTGTAGTTTTGTGGTTTGCATCTTAATAATTTTGTATTTAAATGCATTACTTTTCTTTTATATTCCTTCTATTGTTATTTTAATGCATATAACTGTTTAATAAATCAGCTCTGATCACTGATCAGTGGTTAAAAGTGTGCATTTTCAGAAGTGTTTATGCTGAGCACTCTATATACAAACATCAGCAGACGTCTAATAGGGTAGCATAGAGTATGCTTGGCATGTCAGCAGGGGCGTGTTTCCACAAAATCGCTCTGTTCTGCAGCAGGCGGACGGGTGGGTTCATCGGGTTCATGCGCGCTCAGTATGGCGGGATGAGGCGGGGGAAAATGTGACCTCGTTTGACTGGATTTGGAAGCGCTCCAAGCTGCAGTCAGGGAAGCGGAATGGGAGGCAGGTGCCTGGCTCCACTATTGCAGCCATGTGCATTTACTTAAGAGAAATGCGTGTGTTGCAGTGTTGTGTGTGTTTGCGAGTCAAAAGCCCGGCCCGGCGGTGGTGCATGTTGCAGGCTTGCACCGAGAATATCAGATGGATTTTTTTTTTTTTTTTTTTTTGTCATCGTCTGACTCAGCAGGAATGTGGGAGGATGACGCTTTCGTCAGAGCTTCAGAGATTATGACCGGAAATTTATTACACATTATGAATGCATCTAACCTGCTTTATTGGGATGTTATTCTGGTTGTGGAAGGGGAAAAGTAAATCCAGTTCAGTTTTTTACTTTTTAATTTTTAAGTTATTAATTTTTTTGTAAAAAGTTAAATTAAGCATGACATTTTGAAGAGTTTTTATTGTAAAAAAAAATTAACTACTAAGTTTAAAATATATATTTGTTTTCTGTTGGATTAAAGATGACCTGTTATGTCCATTTTACAAGGTGAAATAAGTCTCTGATGTTCCTGGAGAGTGTGTGTAAAGTTTCAGCTCAAAATAATAATGTTTTCTAACTCTCTGAAATTGACCCTTTCAGGCTTTGATCCTGATTGTGGCGTTTTGGTGACTGTCACTTTAAATTCAAATGAGATTGTGCTCTTTTCACAAAGAGGGCGGAGCTATAAACAGCATAGTGGTGTGTGTCAGCATAGTGGCTGATTCAAAAACATGACAAAAGTCCTATGCTAATGAGGGAGAATAGTCATTAGTGGGCGGGGCTTTCCCCCTCTGATGACACATACATGTAAGGGAGAATGTCAATCAAAGTGTTTCTGCATGTTTTTATCAAGGCTGACTTTAATAAATACAATTAATACATTTTTACCAATAGAAGCTTATATCCACACTGCTGACACACAGTTGTGTTTAAACCCCTTATAAAAGTCATTAGATCCTCTTTAAAGTATTGTGTCGTCTTTATTATTGAAATAATCAAGGGACTTTAGAAGTGACTTGTTAGAGGTCATTCAGTGTGACAGGATCAAGAAATATTAATAAGCATAAATATTTGATCATTTCATCTTTGCATCATGTTGTGGTAACTCAAGTTACAAAACCACGTTTTATCTTGAAGTTTAACATAAGGTGCCTGATTTATTTTTAGGTTTGGTCTTTTTAGGTTATTATGTTAGACTTTCGGTGTAATGCACACTTGCGGACTGCATTGTTTTAGTTGATACAAATACATTATCTAGTCATCTCAGCTTGCATTAGTCAAACTGTATCACTTTAAAGATAACATTCAGCATTTTAATAATAATAATTATCTATGTATGTGTGTGTGTTTGTGTGTGTGTGTGTGTGTGTGTGTATATATGTATATATATATGTATATATGTATATATATATGTATATATGTATATGTGTGTGTGTATATAATATATATATATATATATATATATATATATATATATATATATATATATATATATATATATATATATATATATATATATATGTGTGTATATATATATATATATGTATATATATATATATATATATATGTATATATGTATGTATGTATGTGTATATGTATGTGTATATGTATGTATATGTGTATATATATATATATATATATATATGTATGTATGTAAAAACTCACATATATATTATATGTGTGTGTGTGTGTATATAATATTTATTTATATATATATATATATATATATATATATATATATATATATATATATATATATATATATATATATATATATATATATGTATGTATGTATGTATGTGTGTGTTCTGTCTGGATCTCGAATCTGATTGGCTGATAGCCATGATTTATTTAATTAATATTTAAGATTTAATTAATATTTACTTAACCCTTTGTGTATTACTCCGCCCACATACAGCCAGCAACAAGCAGACACCACAGCTTGGCAAATATTACTGTTGTTAGACCACCAAATATACTTTTGAGGCTTCTTTAGTCAAGAATGTAGCTGTTAAGATTGCAACTATGCAGTTTATTTGCAAGAATAGAGCCTATTTTACAATATTTACAATCTCTGTGACAGTTGACGTTGTCTATCCACAAGATGGCGCCAGAACCGCATAATAAGCCCCTGCTCAGTGTGTTCTCTTGAGCGCGAATTAAAAAGCTCAAAAACGGAAGCCTCGTGGTTTTTAAGGTGGACCGGATAGAGTCAATAAGAAGCTGCGAATAAAAAGCTGGATTCAGCCTCGTCCCTCCTTATCGCAAACACAACAGCAGTCTGGTGTGAAAGCTCTGTAGACGGATGGCACGTTGGATGGCATTTCATGTCACGTTCAGGCTTAAAATCTTAAAATGTGAGCAAAATTAGCTGTTTTGTCATCACCTTAAGGGGGTCACACTCCAGAAGTGCCGCATTACATTACGCTAGAGAATCATTCAAACACTAGCTCTAAAGTGACGTTGGTTAATTAGTAACGGCTTCTGCTGTTCTGACGTCAGCTGCAGATGTGAATGAATGGCGGAAGAAAGTAGTTCCTCATACAAAAGGGTTTTAGACTCCCTGTGTTTGATTTTCTTTTTTATATACACAATTGTGCCGTCGTACTGTTGTATAAATGCAATATCACACAGGTAGCAGTGTGCTATGGCTGTATATCAGCACTGGTGGGGTGCTAAGGCTTATTCTATTCACCTGTACTGCATGTGTTTGGACTGTGGGGGGATCCAGAGCACCTGGAGAAAACCCACACCAATGCGGGGAAAACATGCAAACTCCACACAGAAATGCCAACTGACAAAACCGATGCTCAAACTAGTGACCTTCTTGCTGTAAGGCGATTGTGCTACCCACTGCGCCACCATGCTGCCCCTGTAAATGGACTTGTAAAGTCATTTTTGGCTAATCTAAAGGCGCTTTGTTTTGATTATAACATATTAAAAAATGCACTCTTTCTCCTGCAGGTCCCGTTTTCAGGATGACGTCGACTGGAGCAATGGGGGATCCCATTAGGTAGGTGGATTGGCCTGGTAATCTGAGGGTTTAATGACCTCACAGTGCCCGATCGGTGATTTCCATCTATTGTGTGTTCACTTCCTCAGAGTCGACAGCTGTGTTCCTGAACCCGCCGGAGCACAGAGGAACGTCCACCAGACATCCACATTCCCTCTGTCTGATGCTGGATAAAGAACGGCCCTCGGGAGGGGGGGAAGCGTATTCTCCGTGTATATTGTTTTTTATTTCCTAAAATCATGTATATCCTTATTTTGTATGGTTCTGGCGTGCGGTACAGGTGAAATATGATGCTGGGGCTCTTCCCTCATCTATGTGATTAATAACATTTAGACAAAACCCGGGACTCTAAGCCTTGATGATATGCTCTTCAGAGGGAACGGCAGTAAAGACACAAAAGCACCTCAAGACAGACCTGACAGACTGGAGCTTCACATGTCTGTGTTTGCAAACTGCGGGGGTCCGGGACCCTCGTGGCGGCGGCAGCAGCACGTCTTCCACTTGTCCACTTCTACTTTGCACGGCTGGACTCTTTCATACCTCTGTGAAAAAACACAAAACAAAAAAAAAAATCATCCACCGGTGTTTAACAGTGTTCATGCGGTAATGATGCGATGTGGGAAACACGAGCAGTGTTTTCTTTAGGAGGCCGATTCCAGTGTCAGGGTTCCCATAGAAATGTTAATCGATTCTTAAAATGAGCATTTATAGATCTGGTATGGTCACGGAATTTATTAGATTTGCATAAGGAGTCATGAAAAGTGCACCTGATTGGGAGCTTTTCTTTCTGAGTTTGTGCTGCTCTCAGTTATTTAATCAGCGTGACGCTAGATTTGTTTCAAATACAAAAAAAAATTGTATTAAATTAATGCCGAAGTCCACGTGAATTAGAAAGTAGAAGTACAGAAACTTTCATCTCAGTGTGTTGATGCATTTCCAACTGAAACTGAATATTGAGTAGGGGGTGGAGCTTTATTTCATTGTGTTGATGTACTTCCAACTGAAATGGAATATTGAGTAGGGGGCGGGGCTTTGTTTCATTGTGTTGATGTACTTCCAACTGAAATGGAATATTGAGTGGGGGTGGAGCTTTATTTCATTGTGTTGATGTACTTTCAACTGAAATTGAATATTGAGTAGGGGGCGGAGCTTTATTTCATTGTGTTGATGTACTTTCAATTGAAATGGAGTATTAAGTAGGGGGCGGAGCTTTGTTTCAGAACGTACTTCCAATTGAAATGGAGTATTGAGCAGGTGGTGGACCTTTATTTCAGTATGTTGATGTACTTCCAACGGAAATGGAATATTAAGTAGGGGGCGGAGCTTTATTTCAGAATGTACTTCCAATTGAAATGGAGTATTGAGTTGGGGGCGGAGCTTTATTTCAGAATGTTGATGTACTTCCAACTGAAATGGAATATTGAGTAGGGGGCGGGGCTTCATTTCAGAATGTTGATGTACTTCCAACTGAAATGGAATATAGAGTAGGGGGCGGGGCTTCATTTTTGCATACAATTCCCTTGTAGCAAACTAACTCTAAAAGAGATGTGGCTAAGAATGTCATTTCTGAAGCGTCAAAGCATACCTGCCAACATTCCCGTTTTTCCCGGTAGTCTCCCGTATTTCAGACCCATCTCCCGTATTGTTCTGTCTCCCCGAAATAGACCCCATCACCTCCCCCCACCACAAATGTTGGCAGGTATGCGTCAAAGTGATGTCAACAAAAGAACCGCCAATCAAAACACAGAAGCAAATGGTCAGATACTGCGATACTGGAATTCAATACCTGTACTGATATTTTAAAAATGTTGATCTTAAACAGTGCTGATGATCTTAAACAGTGCCGATTTGCCATTGTGTTCATGTACTCAACAGAATTGATTGTGATTGGCCATGACGGTCATCAGTTCACCAAACTCACCGCTGTTTACTGAGTGTAACCACAGATACAGGTATACTGGAACGTTTTAAAGCCACGATTCATCAGCGATCGCTCATATGTCAGCTTATAAACAGACCAGCTGATCTTCATGGCTTTAAAATGCTCTAGTGTTCATGTTTCTGCTTACAGCGGTGAGTTTGGTGAACTGATGACCTTCAGGACCAATCACAGTCATTTCTGCTCAACAGCGCTCGAATTAAATAGACGTTTTTAAAATTCCATTACTGATCGTTATCGAATTCTAGTATAATGACAACACTACGATCAGAAAACAAACAGTTTTTTTATTGCACACCTTGGAAAATAAACAAATTAAATTTCGATTTCACACAGACTTTAAGTTCTGTGGGAACCCTGCAGTATTGAATGTTGTTTTTGTTGCCATTTTTGTTTAGTTCGAAATCTCTTAGAAGTATTTGAAATCAAAACTCGCACCTTAATGTTAATTGATCATGTGGTTATCGACTGGTGACCATTACCAAGTCATTGCCAAACATGGTGGGCTTTCACTACCAAGTAAGGCACACTGACTCAAGCACTTTGAGGTCCCTCCTAGATCCTCCATTCTTACGTCGTTTTCATCACTAAAACGCATCGCCATCAGTCAAAACTCACACCTTACAGTATTTACTAAGGCTAAGAGTCCCCACTTCTCATGCGGTTACTAAAAACTTAAAGCTACAGAGTTCATCTTTTTTCGATTGGTTGATTTTTGTAGGTTTTCGCTTCAGTTTAGCTTTTTAATTTTGATCGTTTTTGTTTGCTTTGCCAGTATATTAAAGTGTAATCATGTACGTTGTGCTATAGAAATAGCTGTACAGACGCATTGTTTCCTTGTGGTAAGTGACTGAGATGCTGCCACGGATTTGAGACACTGATGAATGGTGCTATTTTGGACTTTAATCTGCTCCTTGGTAAGGAAGCTCAGATGGGTTTTGTTTTATATTTTCATGTTCGGAAAAGGAGGTTGTTGGTTCTTTGTTGTCTGGTTGTCGTAATTCGGATCGGATCGACTTTATTCCCCCCTTGTTGTTTCTGTGTGGCTTTCTCATTGGACAGACAAAAACTGATTTGTTGAAGAGTTGGCGTTTCGTTTTCGTTTCTTTACTTTAAATTAAAAAAAAAGACAAAGGGTAACACTTTACAGTTGGGTTGCATTAGTTAATGCTAATTTACTAACACGAACAAACAGCAGTCAATGCGTTACAGTATTTATTAATTAGTTAAAGTCGTTCATTGTTGGCTCTTGTTAACTAGCAGTATATTAACTAAAAGTGAAAGTTGAACTAATATTGAAGGTGCTGTATGTACGTTTTTGACTCTTTTAAAGCGTAAAAATACCTTAATATGTTTGCAGATATTTAAGGTGCTTTTACACCTGTTAATCGATTCATTTGTTCCGAAACAGGGATTAAAAGCGTCACATTGTTGCTCTTTGTTCTTAGTGCGGTTCATTTTCACACGGCAAAGTTTTTAAACGAACCCAAATAGCTAAAACAGCTAAAACTCGCAATTTCCATGAGATTATCACTTGTTTGCGGGTATCCGGGGGTCTCTGCATTTGTGGGAGACTAACGGAAATTCCAGGAGACTTGGGATGTCTGGAATGACCTCCCGCCCTACTCATAACTCTCTCTTCATATAGCCATATGCCTCTTACAAATCCATAAACCACTGTGATATAGCCGGGCTTGAATCGTATCACTTTCTCACAACAATCAATCCACTCCGGAGTTCGTTTCAATCGAGCTGAGACCTCCTCATTCAGGCGATTGTTTAGGCGCGGATCCAAGCGCAGTTGCTGGATTCACATATCACAAACGAACCGCGCTAACAGGGCAAACGAGACTAATCTAGGTGTGAAAGCACCCTAAGAAACATGATTAGCTTTGGAAATGTGCGTTACGTGGTGGAACGTCTGCCTTCGTTTTGGTTGATTTACCCGCCCAATGCCAGTTTAGCCAATTATATTTCAGCAGCCCGGGTTACCTTGATGGAAAACAGCATATTTCGTTCATTCAGTCATCAGGGCTTAAATACAACCTCCGATGGACACTAAACTCTCGGAAATGAGAAGCAGATTCAGGGTTCCACTTGAGGTTATTTATTAGCGTTAATATAGTTATTACAAAAGTAAACATTAAATCAGCAGGTTACATTGTAACCCCGTTCCCTAACAACAGGCAATTTGGCGGTTTTCACCAGATAAAACATTGTAGAAACATTTAAATACAGCTATTCAGAAGCACAGAATAGTGCACTCGCTGCACTCCAACGAGATAGCAAGGTTTATAATCGAATGAATACATATTAATCCTTTAACATTACTATATGTAGATGCTGAATGATTGAAGTTTGTTAACTAGGCTTGCACTGAGTGTCAAACGTACACACTGCACCTTCATTAAATACTGTAACACTAGTATTGATCATGAGTAAATCCATTACCTAATGAAAACTGTAAATTGTGACCCAAACGTTTTCCTCTAAGATGATTATTTGCGAAATTCAGAAATCCAAGACGGTCGGAGCAATCACAAAACTGCAATTAATAACACTATTTACCCTTTAATGTAAAGGTTTAATTCAAGGAGTAGTTACAGTTCCTGGCACTAGTCACTTCGGGATTTAGCGAACTCAGTCTATAGTAGATCTCATGCATACAAAAGCGGGAGCGAAGTTCATGATTTTCGTTCCTTAAATACATCGAGGACGCTTTCAGATACATGAAACATCGCTGCAAAAACACGAAGGACGTCTGTGATTGCTGTTGTATTCCGCTGCGCACGGCCCCAGAGCGACGGCGGTCTATGTAGTGTATATAAACCAGTGCAGATTTCTCATCAGCTGTTTCCTACACCAGCTGGGAATGTCTTAATACGCATTAAAAAAAAGAAACAATCATCCGTTTAGCGACACCGGGTCCTCCGATGTATTTTCTACCGCAAAAAAATGTAGCATCGAAGAATAAACAAACCATTGACATCTATAGCAACTGGTTTTCTAAACGAGTTAAACGCCTAAAGCGCTCTGTTTATTGTTTATTTGTTCGTTTAATTTAAGTAGCATGATATCGTCACTTGGTATTTGCAGTTTTGTCTTTGCTTCCAGTTCACATTTAACAGTCCTAATTCAAAGACCAACTGGAAAGCCCACATTAGTTTCGTAGTCTTCCATTTATTGTTTATTTCCACTACAATGGGAACCGTCCCAGCTTGCTCTAGTCTTTCCTTAGTGCTTTACGGCATATCGACTGCATGCTCTCGGCTCTTCCTTCTTTCTCTTTTTGGTTTCTGATCTGAATAATTCTCCTTGCGTTTTTTTTTTTTCCTCCATAGATTAGGTATTGCCTACTGTGTTGTAAATAGCCAGTGAATAGCTTTTAGTATGTTGAATTATTCTGTAACAAATGTGTATGATTGGTGTACAACACATGAAGTCCGGCCTGGTCATCTATATGAAGATGTACTGGTGGTTCATGTCATTTTTGCAACTTATGCTGTAGTTGAATAAATATGCATGCTCATCGCTATTCTGGGTGGTGTTTATTTTGGTTGTATGATTATAGTCTTAGCTGTTCAGGCTGCAAAGTGACCAGCTACAACCATCTAAAACTAGCTTGACCATCCTGGACCATAGCTGATTTTGGCTGGGCTCCCAGCCTTGCTAGGCTGGTCAAGCTGGTTTAAGCTGGTCATCTCCCAGCCGGTCCAGCTAAAACCAGGCTGGAAATGGCTGGAAACCAGCCTGAAAGTGGCCAAAACCCCTCTAAAACCAGCCTGGTCAACCAGCTAAAACCAGCCAACCATCCTAGGCTGGTTTAAGCTGGATTTTCCAGCAGGGCTTATTTTCTACAAGTGTCTCCTGATCAGCAAAGTGGTTAAGGAAAAAAAAGTGGCTTGATTCAGTTCTGAAACACACTAGAGTTGATTTCAGCACACTCATTTTAAAGTTGGTTCACCTCATCGAGACGCCAGCGCTCAAGTACAAGCCTGACTATGGAAAGTCTGTGATTATGTCTATTAGAGAGTGCTCATAGTCTGAGGCCATGAGAAATCTTTTCACAGTTGTGATCACATGGAAAGAGCCTCCGAGCGGATTTGGGAGCAGGATTCCGGAATGTGGAGGCTCAGATCCTCGAATAAGCTGATCATTTAGACGTCTGAACCTAACACAGTGAAACACACAGCCCATCACTGACCACCACGAAAATGAAACGTACAGCTGAACCGCCCTCACGGACTTTATCCCAGTTTCACATCAGTTCTCTTCACCATCTGTTGCTCTTAATGATCTCTTTGCACAAAAAGGCCTTTCATTAAGCATGCATCAGTGGTCATGTGCACGCTATGATCATATAACCCCGCTGCTTTCAACCACATTTTGGCAGAATCAGGAGGTGTCCAGTTCTGCGGAAATGGGCTGCAGGATTAACAAGATCTACTTTAATCTGTTTCTCACTGAAAGGAGACTAGAACAAGCCTCTGTCGCATTTATTTTAGACTTTACATTTGTTAAAGCATTGAAGTATGTGGAGATTGCTCCAACACTCTAAAAAACGATGAGTTATTTATTTAACCCAATGGTTGAGTTAAACATCTGGTGCTTTGTTGGGTTATTTTGAACCTTTATTAGGTTATTTATTAATAACTCAACCAGTTGAGCTGACTGTTGAAATTCAAATATTTAACCCAACTGGTTGAGTTATTGATAAATAACCTAATAAAGGTTAAAAAATAACCCAACAAAGCACCAATGATTTAACCCAACTAGTTGAGTTATTAAATAAACAACCAAATAAAGGTTCAAAATAACCCAACAAAGCACCAAATATTTAACCCAACTGGTTGAGTTATTAATAAAGAACCAAATAAAGGTTAAAAATAACCCAACAAAGCACCAAATATTTAACCCAACTGGTTGAGTTATTAATAAATAACCTAATAAAGGTTAAAAATAACCCAACAAAGCACCAAATATTTAACCCAACTGGTTGAGTTATTGATAAATAACCTAATAAAGTTTAAAAATAACCCAACAGACCACCAAATATTTAACCCAACTGGTTGAGTTATTAATAAATAACCTAATAAAGGTTAAAAAATAACCCAACAAAGCACCAAATATTTAACCCAACTGGTTGAGTTATTGATAAATAACCTAATAAAGGTTAAAAATAACCCAACAAAGCACCAAATATTTAACCCAACTAGTTGAGTTATTAAATAAACAACCAAATAAAGGTTCAAAATAACCCAACAAAGCACCAAATATTTAACCCAACTGGTTGAGTTATTGATAAATAAACTAATAAAGGTTAAAAATAACCCAACAAAGCACCAAATATTTAACCCAACTGGTTGAGTTATTAATAAAGAACCAAATAAAGGTTAAAAATAACCCAACAAAGCACCAAATATTTAACCCAACTGGTTGAGTTATTAATAAATAACCTAATAAAGGTTAAAAATAACCCAACAAAGCACCAAATATTTAACCCAACTGGTTGAGTTATTAATAAATAACCTAATAAAGGTTAAAAATAACCCAACAAAGAACCAAATATGTTTAACTAAACCATTGGGTTAAATAAATTATTCAACGTTTTTTAGTGTGTTGATTTATTTTAACAGTCTGGAACTAAAATATAATTAAAATAAAGCATTTTTAAATATTTTTGTAAACTATGTTATTTATTTACCCAGCCATAATTATACAATTATTAGTCGTACTAGTAATAATAGTAATACCAGAAAATAAAAAAATTACATTTAATCAAAATAACCCAATGCATTGGGTTAAAATAACCTAGTTTAGAAGGTGCTACAATAACCTATAGTTGGGTTGTATGTTATGGTATTTTTAACCCAACTATTTTAACAGAGTAAAAAGGTTTGAGAACTACGAATTGATGTTGTCATGATTACAGTTTCGAAGTGAACCATGGTAAATCTTCTGACGGTTAGTATTACCGTTTCAAATTTTGTTTATCAGCGTGATTATGATTTTGATCACTCCAGGTATAAATACTGTCTGTCACACTGTAAATATCTAATTGCGTAAAGCTGCAATGTTATGCATGTAGACAGTTTATATACACTACCTGACAAAAGTCTTGTCGTGGATGTCAGTTGTAAGTAACATAAATAATAACTTGACTTTTAGTTGATCATTTGTAAAAGTGAAGGTGGATTTTTCTGATGGATCATCTGTTGAACTGCACACCGATCATCACTAACACTGCAGAAGACCTACTGGAACCCACATGGACCAAGATTCTCACAGAAATCAGTCAAGTTTCCTCTCAATTCCTTCATGTTCATTCATTCATTCATTTTCTTGCATGTCTTTGGACTGTGGGGGAAACCGGAGCACCCAGAGGAAACCCACGCGAACGCAGGGAGAACATGCAAACTTCACACAGAAACGCAAACTGAGCCTGGGCTTAAACCAGTGATCCAGCAACGTTCTTGCTGTGAGGCGACAGCAGCACCCACTGCCTCGCCCTTCCTTCATGTTGTCCAACACAAATCGATAGTTAAAACCGTTTTAAATTTAAGTTAAATCGTTTTTACGTTGAAGCAGATTGAACATTAAACATAAGTTGAGCATAAAGTGAATATAAGTTGTCCCTAAATAAACTTAATAGTTGTGCGGATTCAGCTAAATTTAAATAAGTAGTTTGAACAAGCAGCGAAGTAGAATTTACAGTAACTTACTGTAAATCAATTGCAGCTAAAATACTGTATTACAGTTACAGCACCATGCTGTATATCTAATGCGATGCGATCGCGATGACGCAGCGCCCTTTGAATGCATCCTTCGGAGGATGCAGCCTCTAAAATAAGATGCAATTAAACATTGTGTCATCGTTAACAGTACACCAACACAATGCCTTCATGTTGTCCCAACACAAATCAATTCCATTCACTTAATTTTTCACTAGTGGACTGAACATAAATTCTCCAAAGAAATGACAAGAATTGTGTTGTTTCAGCTCATTTTAAACAAGTATTTTGAATGAGCAGCAACTATCTTTTGTTTTTTACGTCTGTGCTGCAGGAAGCTGCGCGGGATTTCACCACAATGGTATTGAAGTTCTCTTTGTGTTGCACTTCAGTCGTATTTAACTCAATGAATTGGTCTGGGAATGCAAACCAGATTATCTGCGTGCAGCGCCCTGTAAAGCTTCCTGTTTTCTGAGCTTGATGTAAACAGGAAACTATCCTTCCCTGCAAATAACACTGTTATCCAATTATTACAGATGACTGTCATTGCTCTTCCGAACAGATGTGCGTGTGTGTGTGTGTGAGAGTAACTGGCCTGGACTTTAATTTATAAACATCATTTCACTCCTCACACATTTTCTATTTGGAATAACCAAAATATTTTATATATATTTTGTTTTTCAGTGAATGGTTTAACTACGGTTTACTTTTAGTTAGTCAGTTATTTAACAACAGAGGTTTTTTAATGAATTACTTTGAATTTATTTCTGCGTATTACATAGCAGTAAGTCCAGAAGATTTCGCCATTGTTATGGGAGCTATAACATCAGGTGTGTAGAGTTACTGAAGTTTGCTCTGCGCGCTTGCGGTGTTTTTAGTTACTTCTTTGGTTTGGTGCGTCAATCTTATCAATGCTATTATTAAAAAAAAGGTAATGATTCACACAGTGTCTTTTAATCACCTGTAAAATGTAAGAAAAATAAATAAATAAAAACAGTACGATGCAATTGAGTGCGAATCATTACCGTTTTGTGAGCTATAACATCAGGAATTACTTTGCTCTTTAAATAGCAATCATCTCCCTCCTAAATAAGCAAACCTTTCTGATCCGACAGAAACGTTTAAAGGTAAAATTTGTTTTTCTAACAAATAAGATAAAAATTACAAAATTAGATCTCTTTTCATTGAAAACGTTGTTACGTTGTCCCCTGTAATCTCTTATTGCAATAATATATAGAGAGATTTAATATGGGGAAAAATTAGGTCTTTGCATCAAAGATATTTTCTCACCAACAAGGTCAAAGAAGTGTCTGTTAAATTGATGAACAAATTTCATTTATTTATTTTCTTGTCGGCTTAGTCCCTTTATTAATCCGAAGGCGCCACAGCAGAATGAACCGCCAACTTATCCAGCAAGTTTTTACGCAGCGGATGCCCTTCCAGCTGCAACCCATCTCTGGGAAACATCCACACACACATTCACACACACATTCATACACTACGGACAATTTAGCCTACCACCTGTACCGCATGTGTTTGGACTCTGGGGGAAACCAGAGCACCCGGAGGAAACCCACGCGAAGGCAGGGAGAACATGCAAACTCCACACAGAAACGCCAACTGAGCTGAGGTTCGAACCAGCGACCCAGCGTCGTTCTTGCTGTGAGGTGACAGCACTACTGCGCCACTGCCTCGCCATCAACAAATTTTTTCCTATAAAATAATTTTTGAAAAAGTTTCATGCTAATGTTGATGTAAAATGTTCATTTTGTCAATTTCATACAGAAACTTTTTCATTTATTTCGGGAGTGTAATTATGCTGTACAGTTTTGGAAACATATTGGCTCATTCATTAATGATAATATACAACACAATGTTTCAGTTACATTTAAAGAAATTATTTTTGGTTATGGCGAGGCAGTGGCGCAGTAGGTAGTGCTGTCGCCTCACAGCAAGAAGGTCGCCGGGTCGAACCTCGACTCAGTTTCTGTGTGGAGTTTGCATGTTCTCCCTGCCTTCGCGTGGGTTTCCTCCGGGTGCTCCGGTTTCCCGCACAGTCCAAAGACATGCAGGTACAGGTGAATTGGGTAGGCTAAATTGTCCGTAGTGTGTGAGTGTGTGTGTGAATGTGTGTGTGGATGTTTCCCCGAGATGGGTTGTGGCTGGAAGGGCATCTGCAGCGTAAAAACTTGCTGGATGAGTTGGCGGTTCATTCGGCTGTGGCGACCCCGGATTAATAAAGGGACTAACCCGACAAGAAAATGAATGAATGAATGAATTTTTGGTTATCATGAATCTGCCTCTACTAAGAGAAATGCTTGTTTTGTTATAAATTTAATTTATTTTCTTTGTAAATTCCATAATCACAAATGCAAATTTACTAATACTAAACCATATTTTCCTGTTTTTCTGCAAGAATTTAGTCTTTTTAAACATTTAATTTCATTATCTAAAAATAAGAAAGCAAACAGAACTATTTCAATTTGTTATGACCCTCAAGTTTATATCATGTTCTTTATTCTTTTTTTTCTTCTCTCTTTCTCTATCACAGTGTTGCTCAACTGGTGGGTCGCGACCCAAAAGTGGGTTGCGGGAACATTTTCAGTGGGTCATTTTGAGTGTGTGGTAAAAAAAACAACAACAAAAGTTAAAATTTTTACTTATTTTGCTTATACTAGACTTTTATTTTGAAATGCGTGCCCGACAACCCTACTGTTTGACATCTGGAATTTCATTTAATTATAGCAACAAATATGTCGAAGCCCAAGTATGACCCGAACATGTAAAGTATGGATATATATATATATTGACGACAAATAAGACTTAAAGCCTTAGTGTCATATGTAGTGAGGTGCTCTCTAAAGAGAGCATGAAACCTTGTAAATAAAACAACATTTAGAAACCAGAAAACATGTTTTATTAACAGTTTATTATTAACAGTATTTGTCAATTTTACTTTGTAATAATTATATTATTTGATCCATTTTGTTAAATGACAGCAATAAAATAGTGTTTATTTGTAAGTCTTGGTGAATTTCTTATTTATCTGTCACTACTTGTGTATGTTAACAAATAAATACAAATGAAGTATAATTCCCAAAACTGTATTATAGTTCCCAAAAATTTGGGTCGCGGCTTGATGACCATGTAAAAATTTGGGTCCCATGGCCAAACCAATTGAGAACCCCTGCTCTATCATATCTCTTTTTGATTGACAATGTAATTCATATTCTGTATTGTACATAAATATTGCTACAAACTTGTCAACTGTTTTTTTTGCAAATAATAAAAAAAAATGTGTGTGTGTGTGTGTAAGTTTGTACCTTATATTCCTTACATTGTGGGGTCTGAACCCTGAAAAGCATATCTTTGCTCTCCGTGATGAGTGCGAGATCTGTTGTGGAAACAGTCACAAACACAACGGGATTGTGTATTGGCTTTCTTGTTTCTTTGTCCTAAAATCCCTCAAAAGAGGTTAGTGAGTGCATCTGGCACACTGTCCGGGCCGTCTGCCACAACTCGCACAAATCTGTTGCAGCTGAGGGTGAAATTCAGATGAAGTCGCTCACCGAGACCAGAAGAAGCTCGGAGGAACGATGAAGCAATTAGAGCCGATCACACCGACACAACAGAGCTTCAGCTGTCATTTAAAGAGACACACCTTAACCTACATCTCAGCACACAAGTCACTTTACCAGACCAAACATGCTCCAGATGCATTTGCAGAGGATTGAACTGCTTTTTGCACAGCCTCAACACTTTAATCAAACACTGAACAACAAGAGAACACAATTCACAAACTTCTCCTCTGGTTTAGAATACATTTATTAGATTACAGAGGATTTAATAACAATATAGTGCCTAGCTAACTAGTTTAAATTATAGAAATGTTCTTGTAACGTTGCCATTAAGTTGTAAAAATGTTGTGTTTAACATTTACGTTGTGTTAATGTTCATGTTTGGTTATAACGTTATTCAACACGTTTTACAACGTTTCATTGCGCTGTTTAATGTGTTTTCAGAACATTATTGAAAACGTTATAAAACTTTGCGTTATATATATAGTAGTTAATAAATAAACGGTACATTACTTGCCCAACCTGCATTTTCATTTACTTTAGCGTTTCAAAAATATTTAAAAATTGAAATAAAGAATAACTGTTTATACATCTAAATAACTGTAGCTTTGTATATTTATATATATTTAAATTTTATTTATTTATTTATTTATTTTGCTGCTCATATGTTTTAGTGTTTCGTCCCTTTATTTTGTAGTGACTGGCTTTAGCCGTTTGGTGTAGTTGCTTGTATTGTCCTGAAGGGGGCGGGCCTTTGTGTCACTTCCTGATCCGGGGAGGAGAAGCGCGTGCGCTTGTTTATCCTGTGTTTTTATCACGAGCTGCAAATTATACAGGTAAATCAAACTAACAAATACTGATATATTCGACATCTAAGCTGATTTGTGCACAGAGGAAAAAACACTGACACCATTATTCCATCGTGTTCGCTATTTTCTGAACATATGCCTCAACAAAGGAGCTAGCATGCTAAAGTGATTCTGTTTTATTGTTCTGCAATGTAGATATTATATATTTACACGTTATGGCTATTCAGCTTATTAACACATGTTTATATTATCGCAAATGAATTAATTTAAGTGAACATTTGGAATTGTGTGCGGAATTGGCAGGATTAGAAGAGCTGAGGTATGCTAGCACTGTTAGCAGCTGTCATGGCTGCTCCTTTCATTTGCATTTGACTCCTTTATTGATAAAAGACTGTAATATAAGAAACAATTGCACATTTTATTGTCAAATACTCGCATGTTTTATAGATCTGTTATTTATAAAGCTCATAATATCAAGAGTTGATGTATCAGCTATATATCTGCTCATAATAGCCTGCTTATAGCAAAAGATTCTTGAGACAATTGAGGTAAATTAGGTTTTATATTCGCATATTCGCTAATTTATGAGCAAAATGGCAATTTGTGACACGTTCCTTAGATTGTTTACAATGTTACTTTGAAAATTCAGTCCGAAATTTCATGCAAGTATGACTTAAAACAGCATTAGCACTGTGAAGGTTGTACTTCTAGTCATTATAGATGTAAAGTTGCTTTATATTCGGATATTCAGACATTCTGCTTAATAATATAATTGCAGAAGAGTCTTGTTCGCAAGTTCTAAATTGGGAAATCATATTAGCAGCCACTGACTATCAAAGTACAACAGAGCAATTCCATGCAAATGTCAACCTTGCCATGAAAAGAAAAATGTTTTCACCAAAATAGCGAAACCATTTTCATTTTTTTCTATAGGCAAGTGTTTTACAGTACTTTAAAATACTTAAAAATATCTCTGTCAATGTTTTCAAACTATTATATTTGATTTACCAAAGTCACACAAATGGCAATTTCACATCCATAATGAAAAAGTGTTACATCCATAACAAAGCTTTTACCTAAAAAATGCAAAAATGTCCAAATAAATTAAAACCAATCATTTTTGTTTAATAAAAAGCCAACTCTGATCCTTTTGATGAGCATTATTTATTTTGGGTTGTGCATTTTAATTCACAGAATTTCTACAAGAAATGTTGTATACTGTAAACTCGCAGACTTTTTTTTTGGTCACATCCATAACACATGTCTATTTTCCTCATTTAAAGTAGAACAAATGTTCACAGATTGAAATGTTTTGATCCCATAACTCTGAGGTTTGTTTTTTTGTGAAATATAAACAGATGTTTCAATATAATGTTAACATACACTTTCTCTGTACATTTATGTTTAAAAGTTTTACTGCAAATGTCACGTCCATAACGCTAGAATCAGCCAACAATATTTGGTCAATTAGATAGTGTTGATGTTGTTTTGAAGTCATACTTGCATGCTAATTCTGATTGAATATTCAAATTAGCATGGAAAACAATATAGAGACAGTTAAATGAACGAATGTGCGAATATTCACAGTGAGTGCACAGTGAGTATATACACAGTGAGTGCAGAGAGCAG
Source organism: Danio rerio (assembly GCF_052040795.2). Classification (NCBI taxonomy): domain Eukaryota; kingdom Metazoa; phylum Chordata; class Actinopteri; order Cypriniformes; family Danionidae; genus Danio; species Danio rerio. Next base: position 1,909,526 of record NC_141030.1, on the reverse strand, counting down.
GTAATGAGAGAAGATTTTCCTCTATGTAATCACTCGCGGATGTTGGGTTATATCGGGCGGATACAAAGAAAAGTGTAATAGGATGATAATAATAGTATAAAATATGTGTCACTAAAACTTGGGCGGACGTTAATATACCTGTTCAGCCCGCCCAAGTAAAGTCTATGTGTGGGAAGCACTGCAATATGTCAAAACGAGATGACAAAAGCATCTACTGTAATAATAGATTGTGTATGGCAAGATGGGTCAGTCAAATGATCATTTAAATGTGGCTTGCAAACGTTATTCAAATGTTTGGTGATGGATTTGCGAAGCGTCAGGCCCTTTGTCCTGCATGTCTGTTCAGGTTGATTGATTCTCCTGTGTTTCTAAGTTTTCAGACTGTGGTCCTGAAGAGGATCCTGTGCTGGCTTTCTTGAACTCGACATGTGCCGCGTCCGGCAAAGTTTAGAGTTGTAAATAGAAATTTTTGTAGACGGACGGACTAGAGTTTGGATGTTCTGAAAACACCCCTGACGTGGAAAAAAAAAAACGCTCTATTTCCTCGAAGGCTGCAGGTTTTGCGGAGTTTAAGCCATGTCGGACGGACGGATCTACGTGGGAAACCTTCCCATGGACGTCCAGGAGAGGGACATTGAGGATCTCTTCTTCAAATACGGAAAAATTCGGGATATTGAGCTGAAGAACAACAGAAGCACCATCCCGTTTGCCTTTGTGCGATTTGAGGACCCACGGTGAGTCGCACGGCCTCAGAGAACACAGGGGACGAGGCTTTTTCTGGTGTAGAACGAAAATTAGGAGCACTTTCCTCTCTTCCTCTAGGGATGCGGAGGATGCCGTCTTTGGAAGGAATGGATATGGATTTGGAGACTGTAAGCTGCGTGTGGAATACCCTCGTTCTTCTGGATCCAAATTTAGTGGACCTGCAGGAGGAGGAGGAGGACCAAGAGGAAGGTTTGGACCCCCGACTCGCAGATCTGAGTTTCGGGTTATCGTGACGGGTGAGTTTAGAGGTCGATGCTACAGCTAAAAAAATGTATTAATAAACAGACAGATCGATTTGTTTACTCGCCCTCATGTTGAACACACATGCAGATATTTTAGTGAAATCTGAGGTTTCTGTTACTCAGTTGAAAATAAATCTATATCCCATTGTAATGGTGCAACAAATCTCATGGTTCGGATCACATTATGGTTTTTAATTCACAAATCAAACCATTTTTTGGATCAGCCAGGAGAGAAATGTCATTTGCTTTTCATTTATTACAAAAACAGCACTGCAAAAGCTGTAATTTAATTAAAAATAAATAAATATGGGTTGTATAAATGATGTTAGAATGAAGTAATTAGCTGAAAATATTCAGCTGAATAAAAATAAGCTAAAATATTCAGTGAAAAATGATAATGTTAAATGTAGAAATCTAACATCATTTGTACAGCCCATATTTATTTATTTGTAGTCTCATCTTCAATAAATGATTCAGTTCTTCACTCATAAATCTTCATGTTTCATTGCTAGATGATCATTTTTAAAGAATTATTCAATGGCAGATTTTTTATGGCTGGTTGTCGCCACCTACTGGTTAAATAACGTAACTGCTGCCTACAACTTTCGTTTTTGAGCATCAAGTTAATGTGCTTATGACAGTGATTTTAATCTTTACCATAAACATCAGTGACTTTATCTAAACTATAAACTGTTCTCCCAGCACTTCCGTGTTATTTGACTTTACCTTCATAACGTACTCAGACTTAAGACTGAATCTCTTTCTTGATTTTTGCATTTTTCAAACAGATCTGAAATCAGCGATTGGAAGGATAAACATATTTAATAAATCACCATCATTTATAATTGATGTTGCGTGGGTGTTGAGATCCTGATCTTTTAATGATTAATCGTGCAGCTTACACTGAATGCATTAATGCAGGCTAAACAAGTCGTGACAGAAAACACCTTTAATATCCGAAGAAACCCACCACATCCCCTATAACCCAGCACAACTTCTTTCATCATCATTACATTTGACAGGAAAGTCTAAATGCTTTCATACATGAAATTTGAATGGCACGAGGGGGATCTCTCTGAGATCGTTACAAATTTAGGATCAATCTACTAGTAAACAAAATGTATTTATCCGCGGGTGTTCAGACGCGTGGGTTGTGATCCGTACGAAACATAGATCAACCGTGAATCGTTACACCCCTATTCCATTGTAATGTAATGTGTATTTATATAGTACATCTATCATGAGTAGTCATACACCCTAAGAGCAGCCACAAAGACCGTTAGACCTCGGTTTACAGTATTACCGCGCATAATAAAAGATTAGTAAGGCTCAAACAGTGTCACCAAACTGATGGCTTGTGGCTAAACCATTTTGAAACTAAATGCCGTATGTGTAGCATTAGGTTTGGAGTATTTTCATCTCTCTCAGTCACCTTTTTGTTGCACAATTTGCAAATTGCCTCATTCGTGTTTACCACCTCTCGCTTCTCATTCGGTTGAAACCCGAAATACTGCCAAACTGCAGAAGTTGTGTTCTTTTTCGAGACCACTTGGTGGACTCACCATCTTTCCCGTGATGATAACCTCGTATAAGCGTACACAATTTTAGACATTAAATAAATTATATTTAATCCTTGTCTCCTATATAAGAGCATTGTTTTTTATGATGGTATAACGCTATTTTTTTAGATCACCCTATCCGCTTGTTAAGTGTGACGTCACACGAAGTGGCTTCTGCATCCAAGCGCTCTATTAAACTGTATGGGGAGACTCATCAAATGGTAATAATAAACGTTTACAAAGTGCAAAAATGCTTTCGAAAATCACGATCGCAATATATATATATATATATATATATCCTTGCCTATTATTCGATGTCCAGAAAGTGATACATTTTTTGTAAATTGTTAAAATTTTTGTATTTTGTGATGCAGCAAGCCCAGAGATTGTTGTGTACACTATGATTTTATTAATTCATATATCCATTCATTTATATTATATTAATTTATTAACTCACTTTAATGTTTGATATGATTAAAAAGTGGTCATAAACGAATATTTTCTCCACTGAAATGAGTAGCAGCTTGGACCCGGAAACAGTATTACATACATAGGACTTAACAAACGAATTACCGCTCAAGCCTAACAGAGTCAGGACCTCGGTTTAACGTCTCATTTGAAAGACTGACAGTATAGTGTCCCCTTTACTTAGGACCCACACAGATCGCAAGTTGAGCGCCCCCTGCTGGCCTCACTAACACCACTTCCAACAGCAACCTAGTTTTCCCATGTGGTCTCCCATCCAGATACTGACCAGACTCAGGCCCCGTTTACACTAATGCGTTTCTGTTTTAAAACGCATAAGTTTTGCTACGGTTACGCCATCCGTCCACACTACGCTGGAGTTCTCGAGCGCCGAAAACTGACTGTTTTGAAAACGCTGGAGAAGTCGTTTTCATTCTGAAGCGCTGCTGCTCCGTCTCAGTGTGGATGAGGGAAAACGGAGACATCTGAAAACGGAGGCGGGGCTGCTGAGATTCGCTACCTGATTGGTGCTTTTGTGTCATTGCGTATCCTTCCCTTATTCGTCAAGCCTCTATCACATGACTATAACCATGGCTTTAACGCTACCGGAAGACAGCAGACCAGCCTTCACTGTAAACAACAACATGTGCACAGAAATGGGAGCGTTGTTTGCACTATTGTCTGTTTTAGGCGGCATTGTGCAGTTATTCATTTGTTACGTTTAGTAACAACTCGACCTCGTCGTCTGTCCACAAGAATACCTCTCTTGCTTTCTTTGCCATCGCGTTCATTGTTCAACCGGCGTTTGTCGACTAACATTAACCAAATGCCGAGCGAGACACATGCTTCCTGTTTATACTAGAACGCGCATGCCCAGAGTGCGCGAATGATCACGTGATATACGTTTTTGGTGGCGAAGTGTTGACGGAGATATGTTTAAAACAATAGTGTGGACGCGGATCGTTTTTGATCTATAACGTCTTTTTAAAACTAAAACGCACTAGTGTAACGGGGCCTCAGTCCTTCTTAGCTTCAGGGAGTAACCGGTCTTGGGCTGCAGGGTGATATGGCTGTGCCAACTATCAATAAAGGATAGTTCACCTTAAAATAATCAATCATTTATTCACTCTCTCTAAATTCTGCAAAAATGTTTGAGTATTTTGTGAACAGTTATTTTTTTAAGAAAGTTTGAAATCAATATTTATCGACTTTCATAGTATTTTATTCCTGCTGTGGATCTCAAAAGCTGCTTGTTTCCAACATTCTTCAAAGCATCTTTTTATCCTAGACTTTTATCCCCTCCCTGAACCCAATATATTTTATTTTAAGAAACATTCAAAATATTATGTAACAGTAAACATGTCAGGCTAAGTAACTAGAATGAATCATCAACTTCTGCTGTTTTCATTAGTTTAAAACTAGATTTCTTTACAACTTAAAAAGGCGTCTTTGCAGATTTTCCTTTTCTTTGGATATAAAGCAAGCCACTGCACTGTGCAGGTCGATAGCATGCCTGGGTATTAGTTTATAAGCTAAACAAAACTAAATAAAATAGTAAAAACGTAAAAAAATAACAACAACAAAAACTTGCATGTACAGTAGGAACGGTATAACAGAAAATGTTAGCAGTTTTAAAACCTTGACTTTTCCAAACCATGGTAACCCTTGAAACCGCTTATCATCCCATGCCTACTGACTTCCATAGTTGGAAAAACAAATGCAGTGAATGCAAATGGCTACGATGTCCAATAGGGCTAAACAATATATCGTTTGAGCATCGATATTGCAATTGTGTATCTGCACTAGTCATGTCATACGATTATATTATATATATATAAAATGATTAAAAGCTGTTATTTAAAGAAGCATTTATGCAGGGATGACCATTAGGCCTGTCTCAATAATCAATATCTGCACAACACATACACATGAGCTAAATCATTTTTAATAATGCAATATTTATCGCCCGTACATTAAAATAAATTTAACCACATTTTAGCTGATTGTGCGACATCTCTATCTCTATTGGAGATGTCAGTATAGTTAAACTGAAGTATATTTTCATGTGGGTGTCTGTCATCTGAAAGTAGATCTGCTACTTTTTTCTAGTTCTTTTTTACCACTTTTGTTGACATTTAGTGTTGTTTGTTTGTTTGTTTAGGATATGCATTGTCACATTCTGATTCAATACCTCATTATTAAATAGTTAAAATTACTATAAATAAATGAAACGTTCTCAGGAATAAATTATTATCTGTTCTTTGGAGGAGTGTTCTTGCATTGTGGTGCTATTATACCGTCAAAATGGTCTTAAAATGACAATAATATTATTTATTGCAATACTTTTTGTTGCTATATATCGCACCACAAAAATAGATATCATAGCAGGCCTAATAACCATGTTATTTTACATTGGATTGTTCAATATCTGTACTTGAATACTGTTAGACTGCCCAGGAAACCACAAAGCACAGTTTATTCCACTTCTATTTTTGCCCTGTCGTACTTTAGGTGTTTGTAATTGTTATATTATATAAGATTTGATCATCTCAGTCGATATAAATGAATGAAATATTTCCAAATAGAGCTATTTGAATTAATTATATTCATATTGCAATATATGTTGCAGTAAAACAAAATATGGCAATATCAGATTTTTCCCAAATCGTGCAGCCCTAGTTTTAAACTATCTTCATTTGTGTTCAACAAGATTAGTGTTAGTAAATGATGACCGAATTTTAATTGTGTAAACTATGCCTGTAATGTCATTTTAAAAATGTATTTGGACTTTAAATGGAAGGACTGAAGCCTTTCAGAAAAACTGTATGCGCTGCAATGGATAAATCATGTGTGCTGAATAAAATCTAAGTGAATTATCAATTTAAACCACCAAGAAATTACAACAGTCTGTTTATTATCTCATTATTTAATTTATATGGGAATCACTGAATTGTTCTCTTTACACATCTGTTGCCGTGCATATGCATTTTAAAGGGATCCGTCACCCTAAAAGGATAAATACCTGATCATTTAGTCACCCTGCTTGCTTATACATCTATAGTAGGTAAACTATGTGTCCCAGCAATCAGCATTCTTCTAAATATCTTCTGTCATGTTCAGCAGAAGAAAGAAACTCATAAAAGGTTTAAACCACATGAGGGTGAGTAAACGTTGAGGTAGTTAAAATTTTTGGGTGAACTATCCCTTTAACACACATTTACAATTTGTTGTATGTTAAATAAGGCAATGCAGTAGATTAGTGTGGATAAATGTCCTCATGTTTTCCATGCAGGTCTTCCTCCCACTGGCAGCTGGCAGGACCTGAAGGACCACATGCGGGAGGCCGGAGACGTGTGTTTCGCAGACGTGCAGCGTGACGGTGAGGGGGTTGTGGAGTTCCTCAGGCGGGAGGACATGGAGTACGCACTGCGACGTCTGGACAGCACAGAGTTCAGATCCCACCAGGTGAGACTCAATTGTGAAACGATCTGATTCTGCGTTCACACCAGACGCGGAACGCGCATCAAGCGCGAGTGATTTCCATGTTAAGTCAATGCAAACGCGCGAATAGACATCCTGCGGCGCGATACGCGCGAATGGGGCGAAGCGAATGACTCGAATTGCACAGTGCGAATACACTTAACGAGTGTTTCGCGCGAATCTCTCGAGTTCGAAAATCTGAACTTCAGCGGACATTCGCACCGCGTTAACCAATCAGGAGCTTGCTCTTGTGGGGGCGTGATTGTGATGTAGAACCTGTTGATGGTGTCCTGGGGGAAATCCTCCAGGCGACACCGACAACAAGTCATCAAACTGGGCTTGGCTCAGTCAGAAGCACCGCTGAAAGCCTCCGTGATCCAGCTTCAGTTTCTTGAGGAGTTTATGAGCTCACAGAGCTGGATGCACCTCTGAAAGGATGTAGTGGACTCAGACACGGCTCTAAACGTATCCACGCTGTTTTTCAGCCTTCATAAAGCACATAAACACTGTTATTTTCTTCATGAAATCCATGTTAGCCGTTTAGATATGAAGCTAGAGTCACCAGGCAGACAGAATCCCTGCCCATCACGCGAATCCGCGTCTGTTTTGAAGTGAATTTGACGCGCGAATAAAGCGGATTTGACGCGCGAATGAAGCTGGGTTTGACGCGCGGATAAAGCGAGTAAACTCAAATGTTCACGCGGCAATTTACGTGCGAATATCACGATTTATCCGCGCTAACCTAACACAGATCAAGTGTCAATCACAAGTGATTGCAAAGACACGATCAGTCATCCTGTGGTGTTTCCTAAATAGGCTAGTTAGGTTAATTAGGCAAGTCATTGGATATTAGTGGTTCGTTCTGTAGCCAATCAGGGAAAAAATCTTAAGGGGGCTAATGAAATTGGCCTTAAAATTTGTTTTAAAATGTAAAAAGTGCTTTTATTTCAGCCAAACTACTACAAATACAAATCTCAGAGGAGGGCGAATAATTTTGATGTCAAATGTTTGCATGTTTTTAAACGAAAAGCAAAATAAAGCGTAAAAAAACTGGTGTGGGATCAGTATCTGCACTGGCCAATACCCAGAATGTTTTGATATAGATGGATCTGATCTGAAACGTATCTTCACCATATTGTCCTCCGTCATCTGTATTTCTGTCATCAGTGATCGCGATTGTTTTGGGGTTTTTTTGCAGGGAGAGACGGCCTACATCAGAGTGATGGAGGAGCGAGGCACAAGCTGGGGCCGCTCGCGCTCTCGGTCCAGATCTCGAGGACGATACACGCCTCCGTATCAAAGCAGAGGGTCACCGCCGCCCCGCTACCGCTCACCCCCGCGCCACATGACCCGCCATAGCCCACCGTCCCGCCGGCCGCCGCTCCAGCACCACAGCCCGCCGCCACGCCACTATCGATGAGCGCACCACAGCCCGTCACCATGCCCTTGACGTCTCTTGATTTCGTAATTTACATTCCATTGTAGGAACCCGAATGGCCTTATTCATCGTTTATTTCATGGAGAGTGTGTAACCGATGCGCCAGCGACGCTTGTCGGAGATCTGAAGATGAATAACCCGTTTAGTCCTTTGTGATTATTTACATGAGGCAACAAGACTAAGGATGTGCTGTTTAGTACTTTATCTGGTCCATTTCATTGACATGACAGTTTTATTGCTTTGTGGGGGGTTTTTATATATAATTTGAGCAGAAGGCTGAAATTTTAAACAGAAGTTTCTTTATTGAGTCTCCCCGTGTGATTGTTTCTTGTTTTGTATCGTGAGGATTGTATGCTTAATTTTTATTTCTTTTCTTTTTTTCAATTAAAGCTTTGAATCGGAGAGACTGAATCGAGTCTTTTTTTTGCGCATTCGTGTTTTTCACAGGAGAAATAGAAACATTACAGATAATGGAAACTTATTTATAAAGTATATACACTACCTGACTGAAGTCTTGTCATCTAGCCAAGTTTTAGGTTCAACAAATAACTTCTAGTTGATCATTTGGTGTCAGTAGTGGCTTATATGAAAGGCAAAGGCCTCTAGATTTACCTTTGAGCACAATAAAATAAGATTATGTCTTGATGTTGACTGATTTCAGGACAGTGCGGTCTGACTCTGCTCAGACTAAAGTCTCATCACTGAACAGAAATAATGTCCAGTATAGAATATAAAGTCCTTGTCCGTAGTGTATGAGTGTGTGTGTGTGTGTTTCCCAGTGATGGGTTGCGGCTGAAAGGGCATCCGCTGCGTAAAAACTTGCTGGATAAGTTGGCGGTTCATTCCGCTGTGGCGACCCTGGATTAATAAAGGGACTAAGCCGACAATAAAATGATGATGAAGTTAAAATGTTAAATTAATCCAGATTTTGATTTTAGGCCAAATCACCCAGCTATAATATATCGCAATGTCAAAGTTTTCCAATATCATGCAGACCTACCTTTTATAAAACAAAACAAGCCTTAATACAGTGGTTCTCAAACTGTGGTACTTGTAACACTAGTGGTGCGCGGAGGAATTGCTGAATAATTTAAGTAAAAAAAAAAAAATGAACACACTTTTAACCCTTTGACACATACAACACCAATGTGATCAGTAAATTGATTTTAATAGGCTAAAACTTTTATTTTATTTTCTAATGTTTGTTATGTATTCCATCATTTGAAGCTAATCTCCTCCATATATTTGTAACAGTTGTTGTTGAGGGATTATCCTGTATTTTTATGTCCCAATGTTGACAGGTATCGTTTAATCACTTGCTTTTGTGACATACAAAGCCCATAACTTGCAATAAGCAGATCTAATTTCTAAAGTAAATATGTAAATCCAAATCATACATTTAATGTTTAGATTTCAAACACGTTATAAATATGTGCAACATCAATTACAAAACCTTTCAAAAACATTTTATATATGGATAAGATCACAAAAGAGGCCCAAGGCTGCTATATATTAATACTTTACATTTAAGTACAGCAATTTTCTTTTTAAGACCTATTAATTTTTAAAAGACCTATTAACCTTTTCATTTCTAATTAACTTTTAGAAGCACATTTTAACCCTTTCAAGGCAGGCGTTGCTGATTTGCATTAGTTAAAAATTAACTACCTTATTACTCCTGATACAGTTTACTCAAACGTACCACTGCAGGACTTTGTTGTCCATTAGCAACAAACAGTTTCCCAACTTGCTCACCATATGACACACACACACACACACACACACAAAAAAAAAGTTCTTGGAGTAGCACATGACAAAGTGACTTGGAAACATGACCTACTCAATGAGGATTTGCGATATTGGGTTTGGATCCCATATTGTTTTTGTTGTTGTTCTACCACTGAAAAGCAATTTGGTACATTGTTTGAAAAGTTATGGTATATAAAAATAAAAAGTTATGGTTCATATCATATACAGTCGTCAGTGTCTAATCACCACACTGAGCCAATGTTGCAAAACTGCAACATCCCAGAATGCCTTGCATGTGAAGGTCTCTCTCTAAAAAAAATTTTTTTTAAAAAGTCAGAATTCTATTGTTCTACCCCATATGATAATTTTCCCCAAATATCAGATTTTTCCTGTTTCTAAAAATTAATTCGAGTCTGAGAGGGTTAATTTAAACATTACTAATTTTTTTAACCTGTAAGCACAGGGCAGTGTTAATGTTCAAGCTATTTATTATGTTTAAAGTTGCTGACAATAATAAATAATCATAATAATAGAAATTAATCTGCCTCATTTCTGAACTGTCCAGAGCTTTAGCTGCTTATTTAGGCCTACTACGCTACTGTATTTTAACACTGGTCGTTATGGTGGGACTATTTTTTTCTGAGGTGGTACTTGACGGAAAAAAGTTTGAGAACCACTGCCTTAAAATGTACTAAATTATATATAACACACATAAAATAGACAATTCATATTTAATCATTACATGCATTTCATAGATAACACCTTCAAAAATCATCTGCAGTCGATTTGCAAAAGGCATTTTATGCATGTTTGAGTTCACCAGACATTTCAGAACTATCATTCGGCAAGCTTTATTTCAAGTTCCAGAAAGCTTTGATTCTCCTACTCATAACTTAAATCTGTTAATTATCTCTTGAATTATTTATTTAAATATAAACACCATTACACTCCCTCTTCCCAATATGCTACAGTGTCCAAATCACGGTTATGGAAGCAGAAATAAAACAATTGCTCTCATCTACGATTAGTCTGCAATGAAAATAAAGCACCCACACTTCATCTGTACACCGTGCCTTACTCTACATTAAAAATAATAATAATAATAATTCAGAGGCACATGAAACCCAAACACACAGCTGATCGAATGAACTGAATGCATTTCCCCACATGCCAAACGATCCCTCTTTTATAATGATTGAACAGGCAAATAACCAAATGTAGAGTTTTCAGTCTCATCAATGTGCACTTAATCCAGATGTCCATCAGAAGGCCAGCGCTGCAGTCTTTGCGTCCTGATGATGGCGCCACATCTGTCTTTATCACATTAAAACAAAGATAACCCAACATCAGTCACAGTGAGATGAGCATCAGCTGTCTGCTTTCTCGCTGTTCGGGCCCATGAACTCCACACCCTCTATAGGGATGTCCTTCTCCTTGATGGCTTTCTGTAAATTAAAAGTAAGTGATTTAAAAACAACTAACACACGTTTAAAGATCGTCCGTGAGCTCTCAGAGTTTGTTAATCACTCGTAGATGAAATCATTAAAACCTTGACTTTTCTAAACCGCGGTATATCTTGAAAACAGTTATCATCCCATGCCTAGTGCAGGGAGTGCTCAGGAACTCAGACTGGGCCGAAGGTTTACCTTCAAACAAGACAATGACCCTAAACACAGATATAATAACGGAGTGGCTTCACAACAACTCTATAATGGCTCAGCCAGAGCCCTGACTTAAACCCAATTGAGTATCTCTGGAAAGACCTAAAAATGGCCCACCAGTGTCGACCATCCAACCTGATGGAACTGGAGAGGACCTCCAAGGAGGATTGGCAGAGGTTGGACAAATCCAGCTGTGCTGTGTGTACATTAATGAGGAAATGAATGAACATTTTAGCAAATGACTGCATGATAACAACGAGAGAAACATTTAAGGGGGTCTGAATACTTTCTGTACACACTGTGTATCGCATTGATTGTAAATACTTGTGTTTAACTCATCTGGTGACATTAATTTTACTTATCTTTACACAAAAGTCCATGTTAAATAGCAAAAGAGGTGCAGAAAAACTATTACCCATGGCTAAGTACAAAATACACCAATTATGACTGCTCAATATGACGGATATATCTAAAAAAATGTGCTTTATATTCACACATTCAGATTTTCTCCTTAATAATATAATAAATAATGACAATAATGATTAATTATATTTTCACAAATATGCAAAATAACACAGTTAAAAACAGAATGCAAATATTCAAATTAATAAAATTGAATATTCATGACAGCAATGTAAGAAAAAAACTAAACATTATGGTCATATTTGTTCTACAGCCTGTCATTTTTACAATAATGATTTATTATATTTTCACAAATATGCAAAATTCATAATGGTGCTGAAAACAAAACGCAATTATACAAATTAATTAAATAAAATATTCATGAGTGTATTATGACTTAAAACAAAAACAATTCTTAACGTATTTATTATACAGCCGGTCATTTTTTTGTCACGTCAATATATTTTCACAAATACGAAAAATGTTAAAAACCCTGCAAACTATGCAAATATTCAAATTAAAACATCGAATATTCATAAGCGCAATGTGGCATAAAAGCGTTACATTTATTCTACAGCCTGTCAGTTTTAATCACTTCAATTAAAAAAATGCCAATAATGACTTATTAGATTTTTAAAAATTTGCAAAATAACACTAAAACAGAATGCAAATATTCAAATTAATAAAATTGAATATTTATGACCGCAATGTGAAAAAAAAAAACTAAAACAATTTTCATATTTATTCAACAGCCTGTCATTTTAACTTACTTCGATAAAAACGACAATAATGATTAATTATATTTTTACAAATATGCAAAATTCATAATGGTGCTGAAAACAAAACGCAAATATACAAATTAATTAAATAAAATATTCATGAGTGTATTATGACTTAAAACAAAAACAATTATTAACATATTTATTCTACAGCCGGTCATTTTTTGTCACGTCAATAAAAAAATGTCTATAAAGATTTACTATATTTTCACAAATACGAAAAATTTTAAAAACCCTGAAAACTATGCAAATATTCAAATTAAAACATCGAATATTCATAAGTGCAATGTGACATAGAAGCGTTACATTTATTCTACAGCCTGTCAGTTTTACTCACTTTAATTAAAAAAATGCCAATAATGACTTATTCGATTTTTAAAAATGTGCAAAATAACACTAAAACAGAATGCAAATATTCAAATGAATAAAATTGAATATTTATGACCGCAATGTGAAAAAAACTAAAACAATTATCATATTTATTCAACAGCCTGTCATTTTAACTTACTTTGATAAAAACGAAAATAATGATTTATTATATTTTCACAAATATGCAAAATTCATAATGGTGCTGAAAACAAAACGCAATTATACAAATTAATTAAATAAAATATTCATGAGCGTATTATGACTTAAAACAAAAACAATTCTTAACGTATTTATTCTACAGCCGGTCATTTTTTTGTCACGTCAATAAAAAAATGTATATAAAGATTTACTATATTTTCACAAATACGAAAAATTTAAAAAACCCTGCAAACTATGCAAATATTCAAATTAAAACATCAAATATTCATAAGTGCAATGTGACATAGAAGCGTTACATTTATTCTACAGCCTGTCAGTTTTACTCACTTTAATTAAAAAAAAGCCAATAATGACTTATTAGATTTTTAAAAATTTGCAAAATAACACTAAAACAGAATGCAAATATTCAAATGAATAAAATTGAATATTTATGACCGCAATGTGAAAAAAAAACTAAAACAATTATCATATTTATTCAACAGCCTGTCATTTTAACTTACTTTGATAAAAACGACAATAATGATTTATTATATTTTTACAAATATGCAAAATTCATAATGGTGCTGAAAACAAAACGCAAATATACAAATTAATTAAATAAAATATTCATGGGTGTATTATGACTTAAAACAAAAACAATCCTTAACCTATTTATTCTACAGCCGGTCATTTTTTGTCACGTCAATAAAAAATGTCTATAAAGATTTACTATATTTTCACAAATACGAAAAATGTTAAAAACCCTGAAAACTATGCAAATATTCAAATTAAAACATCGAATATTCATAAGCGCAATGTGACATAGAAGCGTTACATTTATTCTACAGCCTGTCAGTTTTACTCACTTCAATTAAAAAAATGCCAATAATGACTTATTGGATTTTTAAAAATTTGCAAAATAACACTAAAACAGAATGCAAATATTCAAGTTAATAATTTAAATTATTCATGATTTAATTGACTAAAATTTAAAACAATTATGGTGATATTTATTCTACAGCCTGTCATTTTTACTCATTTCAATTAAAAAAAATTATACAAAAACCAATTATAACTGCTCAATATGACTATATATATCTTGGATATATCTAAAAAAATGTGCTTTATATTCACACATTCAGATTATCTCCTTAATAATTTAATATCAGAGCTGTATTGTTTGCAAACTCTAAATGGTGAAATCATATTATCAGCCAAATGACTAGCAAAGTACAACATTGTTTACAGCCAATTAAATATTGCTAATGTTGTTTTGAAGTCATACTTGCATGTGTCACACCCAATATTCAAAGTTGCATGGTAAACAATATAGGGAACATGTCACAAGCTGACTTTCGGGCCGACACACACTGCTACTGTCTAGATAGGGAGCTCAGTGAGGTTTTAAGACGCAGCCACGAGTGTTTATGTATTCCAATCGCCCTTGCGAGCTGATTAACAGATGTGACTGTTCATATAATACACGTATACACCGATGAGATGGGTTACCTGAACACACGTGTGGTATTTGTTGAATAGCTCGCTGCAGGGATCCGCGCTTCGGTCTCCCTTCAGGAATTTCTCAGCAAACCAGCGGTTAAAGCACTGGTCATATTCGCGCTTGAGCTCCGTGCAGCCCTCGCCGACACTGTTCATCTTCACGCACTTCTCACACACAGTTTAGCGTATTAAGCTGTCGGTTGATATTTCACTGCCTATCTCGCTTGACTTTGCCGTTTTACCACCGGGCTCTCTCTCTCTCGCGCGTGGCGCAGGACGATGACGTCACACCGGCAGTCGCATTTAAAAGTCCTCAAGGCAAAACGGGACTTGTGACAAATCATTTCACGCCCTAAAATATGAACGTATTAAAGCCAATATTTAGTAAAGAAACATTTAATTATTTAATACAGAAACATTAATTAACTAGTAACAGATTTCTTTAAGGAGAGCACTTTGATGGATGTTTTTAAAAAGAAGTTTAAGCTTTTTTAATCACATAACAACATAAAAAACATCATATTTAATGTGTTTAATGTTAAATATTTTAATTCATAAGTTTATTTATTATGTCAGCTTTAAAATTAAGTTATTATGTAATATGTTTTAATCTATATTTAATGAATACATGGCAACAGTACGAGGTCTTCGCTGTTGCATTTTGCGCTTCAAAATGCACCACACATTCTCTATTGGAGACAGGTCAGGACTGCAGGCAGGCCAGTGCAATACCTGTATCCACTTCCTCCGCAGCCAGGACTCTGTAATGTGTGCAGAATGTGGTTTTGCATTGTCTTGTTGAAATATGCATAGGAGTCCCTGGAGAAGGCAGCAAATATTGTGCACCAAAATCTCGATGTGCTGTTCTGCATTAATGGTGCATCATGGAAGTGCAAGTTACCTTTGCTAAGGGCACTGACACAACCCCCCATCCTGGTTTTTGGACTGGTTTCTACTAACAGTCTGGATGGTCCTTGTCTGGATGGTCCTTTTCTTCTGAAAGTACTGATTCATCTGAGCACAGTACATGTTTCCACTGTGTGATGGTTCATCCCAGATGCCTCCGAGCCCAGGGAAGTTGACGCCGCTTCTGGACACTGTTAACATAGGGCTTCTATTTGGTACTTGTGTATGTATGTATTGTGGTACTTGACAAAGGGTTGCCAAAGTAGTCCTGATGGGTTTCTGATAGATCAGAGTTTACGGTTGTCAAGCTTAGGCTTGCGCCCTTGTCCTTTACGCCCTGAAATTTGTCCAGATTGAATCTTTTAATGATATTATGGCGTTGAAGGTGAAATATCCAAATGGCAAACCTGGCTATATATATATATATATATATATATATATATATATATATATATATATATATATATATATATATATATATATATATATATATATGTATGTATATATGTATGTATGTATGTATGTATGTATGTATGTATGTATGTGCATATATATATATATATATATATATATATATATATATATATATATATATATATATATATATATATATATATATATATATATATATATATATATATATATATATATATATATTTATTTATTTATTTATTATTATTATTTTTAAGTAAATAGAAAGCTTTTCTTTAATCATATTAAGGGGGTAATTATTGCATTATAATTAACTATTGCACATGTTATTATTAACTTATAACAATAAAAACAAATAATTATAGCACAATGGAGTTCACTGCACATTTAAATTAATCTGATCACAACAATTAATTGACAGATTTAATTCAAGCTTGCTTTTTTGTAGCTCAACAATAAAACAAACGGCAAAAGGTTGCGTTAAATTAGAAAAGACGATCTCTATTGAGGCAATCCCCCCATCCCCCGACCTCCCCCTTCATTTTTACATTCTTCTCAAATGTGATGGCGGGCCAAATCAGGAGATGGGTCTGGCTGCAGACCTGGTGCAGTGCAATCTGGGCTGCATCCAATGCTTTTTAAGGGGCTCACCTAACCCCACCCATCACAGTGACGTCACTAGCTCCATTTGAGTGCATGGTGTCTGACATTGCATCGCTGAGTGATGCAGTCACAGCTTGCATCATAAAGGCTGCATCCAGATACTATTGCAAATCAGAGGTAATCATGAGCCAACTTTACCCCACGGGTCCTATATTGGGCATCTCTGGTCTAGATCTAAGTCTCGTACATATATTTTCCTACTAGTTGTTAAGTAAACCACAATAAATGAGCAACGGAAAAAACAGTCAACACATACATTTAATCAATATTATAGTACAGATTATAGCATATGCAGCACGCAGTCCTGACGATAAGTACTTTCACAGAGTACAATAAAAAATATATAGGTTTCCAATACAATTTCAATTCTGTGTCTTTAGTTGTCTGTAATTCGTGTCACTGAGGCTGTGCGCCGAATAAATCGATCAGCTGACGTTATATCGTTTTTTTTTTACAATTCACACGTCCAACATTAATAGATATGGTTATATCGTGAGCTACATACAGCGTCATTCAGTGTAAGCAAATGCTAGAGGGCGTAAAACAGCGATAGATAGAGAGCGAGAGATGATATACGAGCGTATGATGGGAAATTCATGTTAATAACACTGCAACCGATCGCTCTGAATTACAGCAGATACTACAAACACGTTAATAACAAGTGCTAAAAGTTCGGGACACCATACAAAAAAGTTTGGCTGCTGGTTGTAGAGCGCATCTGTACACACTCTCTCTCGCACACACACACACACACACATATCGATACACATGAGTTTATCTGTAATAAACGTCATGACAAGCATCGGCCGCACACATCCCTGAACAGAGAAACTTAAGGCAAAAAAGATCAATACGGATGCAAATATTTTGTACAGTAAGGTTGGTTCACTGAGTGAGGTACGTCATTGTGTAGCAGCTCAACAGATTATCTGAGTGATGAAAACGGCGATGTTTGGGACATATTTGACCTCAGATATCAAAGGAACAAATTGAATATTTCAGTCTATTAATAGGGATCTTTCATGATAATAATTAAACATGATTAGGAGATGGTAAAAAATACTGCTTGACCGTAACACTATCGACAAACTATCATCATATTAATCATACTTATTTCAATAAAACATTGAGTTATTATATTTTCACAAATATGGGAAACTTGTAATTGCGCTGAAAACAACGCAAATATTCAAATTAATGAAATGAATATTCATGAGCACAAAAACTGTCATTTATGCTCTACAGCCTGTTATTTTTACTCACTTCAGTAAAATAATGTCAATAATAATTTATTATATTTTCACAAATATGCAAAATAACACAGCTAAAAACAGAATGCAAATATTCAAATTACTAAAATTGAATATTCATAACTGCAATGTAAGAAAAAAACTAAAAATTATGCTCATTTGTTCTACAGCCTGTCATTTTTACAATAATGATTTATTATATTTTCACAAATATGCAAAATTCATAATGGTGCTGAAAACAAAATGCAAATATGCAAATTAATTAAATAAAATATTCATGAGTGTATTATGACTTAAAACAAAAACAATTATTAACATATTTATTCTACAGCCGGTCATTTTTTGTCACGTCAATAAAAAAATGTCTTTTAAGATTTACTATATTTTCACAAATACGAAAAATTTTAAAAACTCTGAAAACTATGCAAATATTCAAATTAAAACATCAAATATTCATAAGCGCAATGTGACATAGAAGCGTTACATTTATTCTACAGCCTGACAGTTTTACTCACTTCAATTAAAAAAATGCCAATAATGACTTATTAGATTTTTAAAAATTTGCAAAATAACACTAAAACAGAATGCAAATATTCAAGTTAATAAAATTGAATATTCATGACTGCAATGTAAAAAAAAACTAAAACAATTATCATATTTATTCAACAGCCGGTCATTTTAACTTACTTCGATAAAAACGACAATAATGATTAATTATATTTTTACAAATATGCAAAATTTATAATGGTGCTGAAAACAGAATGCAAATATTCAAATTGATAAAATGAGCGCAATGTGACAAATAATTATTCTGCATATTTATTCTGCAGCTACAGCCTGTTAAATGTGCTGAAAACAGAATGCAAATATACAAATTAAGAAAAAATGTTCATAATTAATGAAAAATGTGACAAAAATAAATAAAAAGCCTGGACGGGCATCTGCTGCGTAAATATAGGCTGGATAAGTTGGCGGTTCATTCCACTGTGGCAACCCCAGATTAATAAAGGCACTAAGCCGAAAAGAAAATGAATGAATGATTTTTTAAAAAATGACAACGATTTATTATATTTTCACCAAAAAATTCATATTGGAGCTAAAAACAGAACACAAATATTTAAATTAATAAAATAAAATATTCATGACTCTAATGTGACAAAAAAATGCATATTTATTCTACATACTTTAATTTTTTCTCACTTCACAAAAAAGTCAACAAAAATGGAAAGTGCTGACAGTCAATGGATATAATTGAAGAATTAAACCAAATAGGTAAAATATAACAAGTAAAATGGTTAAAAATATGAAAAATGAGGAATGTCCATATTTTTAAGGAAATAAATTCCCCCAAAATGTATTATAATTTATTTATTAGTTTTTTATGTTATATTTTTGTGCCGTTATGTTGTGTATTAGCATTTGTCTATGCATAATCATTTCACAAACTGCAAAATTTAAAAAATGACCCTGAAAACTGAATACAAATATACAAACTAATAAAATAATCATGACTGGAATATGACTAAAAACTAAAACAATTATGGTCATATTATTCTACAGCCTCTCATTTTTCTTCAACAAAAATGACAAAAATCATTTATTATATGTTCACAAAAATGCTAAATTCATAATGTCGCTGAAAACTATGCAAATATTTAAATAAAAAATAAAAAAAGTGACTTAAAACAATTAGCGTAATATTTATTCTACAGCCGGTCATTTTTACTC
>NC_141030.1:1835000-1885000 GCF_052040795.2 Danio rerio | reverse complement strand
TTAAAGAAACTACAAATCCGCCATTACATAGACTACAGATCCAGTCATGCACCACACACTCACACCTGTTCCGGTTGCCCTGTGATTGCTGACACACAGCTGAAGCTGTTCAGAAGTGATTACATGAACTTTAAAAGCAGCACAGACACACACACTAGTTGCTGAGTCTTGTTTATCTGTTATTGTGAACATTTCGATGCATTTTCCTTGCCTTCCTGTCTTAGACCCTTGCCTTGTTTTGTTTATTGATTTACGTTGTATGCTGCATGACTTTTGACTATCCGCCTGTTCATTGACCTTGACTCTGGATTGCCCGTATACATCTGTTTGTTCCTGTATTGACCATTGCTTGCCTGACTATCCTGTTAACAAACCTGCATTTGACTCTGTACCTCCGTTGTCAGCGTCCCCTTCACATTACAAAAACACAATAGTCAATTTTTTTCCCCTAGCGTTCTTCAGAATATCTTCCTTTGTTTAACCAAAAGAAACTCAAATAGGTTTAAAACAACTGGCAGATGAGGAAATGATGGCAGGATGTTCATTTTCATCCATTTTAAGATATTATGTGTATTTATTAAGCAGATAACACTGATTCATTCTTATTAATTTTGCCGTGTTCTTTGCAGTGCTCTGTGGATCTGCTCACCTCTCTTGAAATCCAGCAGGAACCAGCGGTAGCAGAAGTAGAAGTGTGTGTAGTCTCCATTCTGCTGCATCAGCTCGAACAGCTCCGAGTCCAGGATCTAAACAGGTTCGACACATTCATCAAACACACACTCTCACAAAACATCAGCCGACGTGTGTGTTTAGTAAGTGCAGGGACCTGGATGAGGGAACGCATGTTGGCGAAGTGTGTGTCCATGGCTCCTCCGTGAGGGAAGTTCTGGTTCATGCGCTTCATGAGCTCTGTGAAGCAGCTGAAGGCCATGGCCTCTGATTTAAACCAGATCATACACAAACAGGGTTTTACTTCAGGGGACAACATTAAATACTTTGTTACATGTGTTATGCACACTGTTCTAGGCCACAAGTCTTAATTTTCTACTGTATTTACCACCATTTTAAGGCACATCACGAACACTTTTATAAAATACTGACAATAGTGTTATTTACAGAACAGTTGTGTGAAAAAGTGTTTGCCCCTTTACTAATTTCATCTTTTTGACATGTTTATCACACTTTAATGTTTCAGGTAATACTGTGAAAAATGTTCTTGCTCTGTCAAACATCACTTGGGAAATATCTTAAGAACTAAAGATCTAAAGATTTACAGAGAGGTTAATAATTGTGTGTGTGTTCATAAGCAAAAATGTACATTTTCATAATCTATCTAATGTTCCTAATATTTGATCTTATTATTTATTTCACATACCATCATCCAGGATGACCAGCAGGGGCGCTAGTAAGTCACACATTCCCTGGACGTATCCGATGTCGAGGTGCTGCCACACATAACTTCAGACAAAAGCATGTGAACATGCCATTTCATTTGAGATTTTTCAAAAAGAAATCCCAACAGAAATACGATACGATATACTCCACCTTATATAAACGATATTATTTCCATTTTAATATCACTCATTATATAATGCCAGAATGACTATGTAACAGCATCACAATGCAAATATAGTCTTGCAAAGAATACATCATATTTCATTCGTAAGAATATTTCATTTAATTATAGTCATCTTAAAAGTAAAAAATGAGGCATTGGAATCAGTATGTGAAACTCGTATCCGAAATAAATAATATTAAATGTTTACAAATAAGTGCAATATTTTACCTGCACATGATGTTGCGCAGTTTCTCCAGGTTGGCTGGGGTGAAATACCAGTAGTTTCTGTCACATCGCTGGACGTCTTTGTCGATGCGGTGTAGATTGAGTGTGTAGAGGTCCACCAGCTCCTGCTGTAGGGGAAAGCAGAAGGCCTTTACAGATCACACACTAGCAAAAACAACAGCTCCTCGCAAATCCCAGATGACTAGGATGCCTGTTTAATAGACATCAAAGTGAAACCGTATTTAGGTGTATTCTTCACAAAAACCAAGAATACGAGCACTATTTTCAGAAATTGAGTTTCACAGTCTTATGGCCTCTGAATAAAATGACATTAAAATGAAAACACATCTTTACCAGTAAGACTAATCGATGTTAATCATTGTGTTTTACAGAAATATAAAATAATATAAATAATTCTGGGCAGGTGCATTAATATTACCTGAAAATAATCCCCAGCTAGCTAACTAGGCAACAGTGCTGTGTAATATGATTGTTCCTACTGCCATTATTACGCCAGAATGAGAGTATAATTCCTAGACATATCGGCCTAGAAAATAGCAACTTTTCATTTTCTATCAATCTTACAGAATGTACACAATGTGTCAAGCTTTAAGTAGGAAAACTGGCTAAACTCTATCAATTTTGAGCGAGACGCTAATGGTCTAATCTGATTTAATTATATATGCTAAACTAAGCTAAAAGTGCTCCGGCCAGATTGGCTGAATGGATTAAAAAAACTGAATATTGAGTAGGAGGCGGGGCTTTATTTCAGTATGCTGATGTACTTCCAACTGAAACTGAATATTAAGTAGGGGGCGGGACTTTATTCAAGTATGCTGATGTACTTCCAACTGAAACTGAATATTGAGTAGGGGGCGGGACTTTATTCAAGTATGTTGATGTACTTCCAACTGAAACTGAATACTAAATAGGGGGCGGGGCTTTATTTCAATATGTTGATGTACTTCCAACTGAAACTAAATATTAAGTTGGGAGGCGGGGCTTTATTTAAGTATGTTGATGTACTTCCAACTGAATCTGAATATTGAGCAGGGGGCCGGACTTTATTCTAGTATGTTGATGTACTTCCAACTGAAAATGAATACTGATTAGGGGGCGGGGCTTTATTTTAATATGTTGATGTACTTCCAACTGAAACTAAATATTAAGTAGGGTGCGGGACTTTATTCAAGTATGTTGATGTACTTCCAACTGAAACTGAATATTGAGTAGGGGATGGGGCCTTATCTCAGTATGTTGATGTACTTCCAACAGAAATAAAATATTAAGTAAGAGGCGGGGCTTTTTTAAGTATGTTGATGATCTTGCAACTGAAACTGAATATGGAGTTGGAGGCGGGGCTTTATTTCAGTGTGTTGATGTACTTCCAACTGATACTGAATATTGAGTAGGGGGCAGGGCTTCCTTTTTGCGCATCATTCCCTCATCAAACTAACAATAAGAGGGCGTGGTTGAGAATATTGATATGCAGTTGCTATAGAAGCCCTCAAGTTGACGTCAACAGAAAGACTGCCAATTTTAAACAAGGAAGCAAATGTTCAGACTTTAAATAGCTTTTATTAAGCCACATTATTATTATTTACCTTTTTTTTGTTGGTCAATTTTTTATTTCATTGTATGCGCTTAGGTGGATATTATTTTTGTCTTTTTTTTACTGTAGTATTGCCATAAAATCCATATATGAATTTAATAAATGCTCAGACTTTAATTGAAAATGACCAAAACCACTTTTTCAGTGGATTAACTTGCACAAATTACTTATTCACCTTAAGAATAACAATGTGAGCAAGCAAAATAAACATTGTACATTTTGATCTTACCCACACTTTAAAGTACACATGAAATCTGATTTTGTTAGCTTAGTTTAGTATAGTTTGTCCTTGCAATCTTTAACTGAAATCTGAAAATGCACTTCCTGTTTGTGTTCAGTTAAATTCTCTTATTAGGTCAGTCTGAGGTATTGGGTGTGGCTAACATACTTAACCACGCCCCTCCAGCTGTCAGTTTTGACAACAAACAGAAATGGTGAGCAGGAGGAGTCTGGTTGTAATAACTCTAACCAAACCCTGAATGAAATGTCTACTATACTACAGCCAATCAGCTTGCAGTAGAAAAAACAAGCCACGCCCACTGCTTTCTCCTTCAATATACCATTTCTCTAGTAACTGTGTCACAATATGCTTCTGGTTCATGCGGATTTTAAGGTGATCTACCGAGTAGGTGGTCCCGATTGAGGACACTGGTGAAGCGATGTCGTTCTTGTCTCCGGTGACCGCTAGAGAGTCTGGTTTGGGGAATAAGTTGTCCATCTCGGGTTCCTCCTCAGAGAGCGCAGAATCGGTTCCCTCTGGGGTGGTGTTGACGCCCGGCTCCATGCAGAGCTCCAGAGCAGGCATTCCCATGGGCGATTTCTCCCCGGCGGCGATGCATGGAGCCACAGGACGGGCCAGAGTCAGAGGCGTCCTGCACATGGAGCTCTCAGAGGACATGTACACCACAGATGAAGGGATCTCCTCCATCTCCAGAGCCGACGGAGAGTCGTCGGACATGTCCGGAGACGGTTTGGACAGGGATGTGAGCGGCCCGCAGCTCTCAGACTCCGATTCTGTCATCTGTTTGATTATTGATCTGGCTCGGTTGTGTTCGGAGTCCCAGCTGATGGTTTGTGGTGCGGTTTGAGGCACATTCTGTGGTCCAGATGAAAGATTTTGGGAGGTTTTCATGTCGTCTAGTGTTGATTCTGGAGCAGATGGTTGACATTTGGAGTCTTTGTTGACTTTTAGACCTGTTGCTTGCTCCATGTTTGATTCAGATGAGAGATTTAGGCAGGTTTTCATGTGTTCAGGTGTTGATTTTGGAGCAGATTGTTCAGATTTTGAGTCTTTGTTGACTTTTAGACCTGTTTCTTGCTCCTTGTTTGATTCAGATGAGAGATTTTGGGAGGTTTTCATGTGTTCAGGTGTTGATTCTGGAGCAGATGGTTGACATTTGGAGACTTCGTTGACTTTTAGACCTGTTTCTTGCTCCGTGTTTGATTCAGATGAGAGATTTTGGGAGGTTTTCATGTGTTCAGGTGTTGATTCTGGAGCAGATGGTTGACATTTGGAGTCTTCGTTGACTTTTAGACCTGTTGCTTGCTCCATGTTTAATTCAGATAATAGATTTTGGGAGATTTTCATGTCTTCTGATGTTGATTCTGGAGCAGATGGTTGACATTTGGAGTCTTCGTTGACTTTTAGACCTGTTTCTTGCTCAGTGTTTGATTCAGATGAAAGATTTTGGGAGGTTTTCATGGCTTCCGATGTTGATTCTGGAGCAGATGGTTGACAATTGGAGTCTTTGCTCACTTTTAAACTTGTTTCTTGCTTTGTGTTTGATTCAGATGAGAGATTTTGAGAGGTTTTCACGTCATCTGATTTTGATTCTGGAGCAGATTGTTGAGATTTGGAGTCTTCATTCGCTTTTTGCTCCATGTTTGATTCAGATGAGAGACTTTGAGAGGTTTTCATGCAGTCTGATGTTGATTCTGGAGTAGATTGTTGACATTTGGGGTCTTCATTCACTTTTAGACCAGTTTCTTGCCCTGTTTTTGATTCAGAAGAGAGATTTTGAGAGATATTCACATCTTCTGGTGTTGATTCTGGAGCAGATTGTTGAGATTTGGAGTCCTCGTTTACTTTTAGACCAATTTCTTGCTCCGTGTTTGATTTTGTGTTTTCATCCGCAATTGATAAAGACACCGGATCTGCACCTTCAGCCTGCTTTGATTCTGATGATCGGCTTTCCTCAGCGGGATCTCTTGATGGCTGAACTTCACACTTATTTACTTCAGACTTTCTTGTTTCAGCACCAGCATTCACTTCATCTTCTTTAGGTTCAGACAGATTGGTTGGATTTTTTGAGATTGCATCTTTGATCTGATCCGTTTCAGCCCTAGACGTTTCAGAAGTCTGCAGTTTGCTCTCGTTTTGAGTAGTAATGGCAGCTTTGTCTGTATCCTGAGTGGTCGAGCTGTTTTCTGGTTGCTCCTCTTTGGGTTTCTCCTCAATGTCAGGCTGATTTCCTTTTGACTCTTGTGTTGAAGTCTCCTCTGTGCTGGGAGAGCAGTCGGACATCGCTGAGGTCACGGAGAAGTTGCGGGATGATGGGTGTCCGGAGTCTGGAGAGCTAGTGCAGTTCGGCAGAGCGCCGTTGGGGATTTTGGGCTGCGGCTTCTCGTCTTTTGGTTTGGGCTCAGATTCGATGGGATCCACTTCATCTACCGAGCCAAACACCTGTGGATGGTCGAAAAACACAAAAATAGAAATAAATATATAAACAAATATTTCACGGCAAAATGTAAACAATCATTTACTCAACATCTATATGAATTCATTCAT
The DNA here is from genome assembly GCF_052040795.2 of Danio rerio. Classification (NCBI taxonomy): domain Eukaryota; kingdom Metazoa; phylum Chordata; class Actinopteri; order Cypriniformes; family Danionidae; genus Danio; species Danio rerio. The sequence continues at coordinate 1,878,817 of NC_141030.1, read as the reverse complement.
TTTCAGCTTAGTCCCTTTATTAATCAGGGGTGGCCACAGCGGAATCAACCTCCAACTTATCCAGCATATGTTTTACGCAGCGGATGCCCTTCAAGCTGCAACCCATCATTGGGAAACCCATACACACTCATATACACACATACATACACTATGTTCAATTTAGCCTACCCAATTCACCTGTACCGCATGTCTTTGGACTGTGGAGGAAACCCACGCAAACGCAGGGAGAACATGCAAACTCCTCACAGAAATGCCAACCAACCCAGCCGAGGCTCAAACCAGCGACCTTCTTGCTGTGAGGCGACAGCACTACCTACTGCGTCACTGCGTCACCCAATGAATTCAATTCCAAAAATGAATGATCTTAATATTATCTTAAACATTCTCACTTAACTCAAAGTTAAAATAATGCATCACATTCCCTTTAGTTCCATATATAGCTCCATATATCCATATCTAAACTATTGACTTATTAGTCATTAAAGAAACCGACAAAGTCTACACACGAAGGAAGCAAAATTAAGAACAAAACGAGCAAAGCCTTCAGTATTGTGTTGTGTTGTGTTGTGTTGAACGGTGTGTGTCTGACCTGAGTGCTGCTGTTGGAGTCGCTGTGTGATCCTGCGTGACTCTGTTTATCTGAGTTGCTGCTCTGAGATGACTGCACACACAAACACAACAACATTATCACAACGCAACACAATGCAAACCTCACTCATACATTCATAACTCATCTGGAGGGCCTTCGTCATACCTGGCTTAAGCAATCTAACTTGATTTTTAAAATCCTAATTGCAGATCTCTGGCTAATTTGATTCTTCAAATGAGTTTGTGAAATTTCTGGATGATCTGATCTGAGATTACTACATGTGCTCGTGTGAAAGACACGAGAGAGACAGTGATACAGCCAATTCGATGGATGGGGATGATTGGGAGGCCATGATTGTAAGGGCCGATTGAGGGATTTTGGCCAGGACACCGCAGTTACCCCCCTACTCTTTACGAGAAGTGCCATGGGATTTTTAATGACCACAGAGAGTTATGACCTCGGTTTTACATCTTATCCGAAAGACGGCGCTCACTGACAGTGTAGTGTCCCCTTCACTTTCACTGGGGCATTAGGTCTTACACAGACCACAGATTGAGCGCTCTCTGCAGGCCTTACTAACACCACTTCCAACAGCAACCTAGTGTTCCCATGTGGTCTCCCATCCAGGTACTGACCAGGCGTAGCCCTGCTTAGCTTCAGTGAGTAGCCGGTATTCGGCTGCAGGGTGACATGGCTGTGGCATCATCTGATCCATGTTCAAGGATCAGCCATGTGAGCAAAATGACGTAGCAACCAAAACGGTTTGTTAAATGATAAGTAAGAACTGTCTACAGTTGTTGTAGGCTATTTGTACAGGCTTTACTCTTGTGTCAATAGCATAGTATTTATTCTGTATGAGTATTGCATTATTCTACATAACTGACTGTTTCTTAATCAAATGGATTAGATATTACTATCTTTTTAAAGGTGCCGTATGTAAGTTTGACACCAAGTCGTTGAACCAGGTATTGCACTCTTGGATGAAAACAAATGCAAGCATGTTTGGAACCACCAGGACCCTTCCTAGAGCTAGCCGGTCACCTAAGCTGAGTGATCGGTGGAGAAGGGTCTTAGTCAAGGAGGTGATCAATAACCCGATGATCACTCTGTCTGAGCTCCAGCGTTCGTCTGTGGAGAGAGGAGAACCTTACAGAAGGACAACCATCTGTGCAGCAATCCACCAATCAGGCCTGTATGGTAGAGTGGCCAGACGGAAGACACTCCCCGCCTGGAGTTTACCAAAAGCCATCTAAAGGACTCTCAGACCATCATAAACTAAACTCTCTGCTCTGATGAGACTAAGATATAAGTCCAGGCGTTACATTTGGAGAACACCAGGCACTGCTCATCCCCAGGCTAATAGCATCCTTACAGTAAGGCATGGTGGTGTTGGCATCATGCTGTGGGGATGTGTTTCAGCAGCAGGAACTGGAAGACTAGTCAGGATAGAGGGAAAGATGAATGCAGCAATGTACAGAGACATCCTGAATGAAGACCTGCACAAGAGTGCTCTCCACCTCAGACTGGGGTCTTCATCTTCCAGCAGGACAATGACCCAAAGCACAACGCCAAAATATCAATGGAGTGGCTTCGCAACAACGCAGTGAATGTCCAGCCAGTGCCCAGACCTGAATCCTATTGAACATCTCTGGAGAGATCTGAAAATGGCTGAACACAGTCGCTTCCCATTCAGCCTGATAGAGCTTGAGAAGAACTGCAGAGAGGAATGGACAAAAAATGAATCTGATTTTCATGTCGGAGTCTGCTACTGTCACACATTTTGGTCACGGACGCATGCTTTGAGAGCCTTTCTGAATGAATGAAATACACTGTTTTCCACCAAGGCAACCTGGGGTGCTGAAATATATTTGGCTAAACTGGCATTTGGCGGGTTAAAGAGAAACAAAGACAGATGTTTTGGCACATAACACACATTTTCAAAGCACTCCTGCCCTCCAGGGTTGTGAGTGAGGTCTCGGACCTGGAGTCAGACACTTCGGCGGCTCCTCGCAGAGGGTTCCCACCTGCGGCACCTAGACCTGCTCCGCCTCCACAGCCTGCTCCATCAACCATGCAGCAGAGTGATCGGTCATCCAGCAAACTCCCAGTGTCGGTAGACACACGTCTCCCTTTCCTCTTCGAGGAATGTGAGTTACGTTCATAACCAGGACATTACGAACGTAATCCACTTAAATTTGCAAAAACAATTGAGTTAACTTAATTGACTTTTGTTGGGACTGCATGCAGCAATTGTGTTGAACCCAGCATTTTTTAAAGTGTATGAAGAACGGACCCTTGCTTCGAGCTGGTTTAAGCTTACAAACCTATATGACAACCACTCCTGGATGAGTTTTGAAGAACCAAACAATACTAGATCATGTCAAACCATCACTAATCAAATCAACTGAGTGATTCACGTACAGGGAATGGACCCCTGTTGTATATGAATGACTTGAGCGTTAATACTGACATCCGTGCTGATGGTGGAGTCCTGGCGTGACCCTCGGTCCACACTGGCACCAGACGCACATTTGGCCAGAGCGGCGGCGTGCTGCTCCTTCTCCCGCTGGCGCACGATAGCTTCACATCCCAGCCACTCGCTCATGGTCTGCTCATAGCACGCTCGAATCTGCTCGTCCACCTACACAGAGCAGACGGTCATTATTCTGCTGCTTCAAGCTAGCTTTAGCTACTGTTTACACCTTGTCCCTTCATGCATTTGGTTTTCTGATTGGATATCGATCTAACTGTGAAATGGGCAAGTGTGAAAGCTACTCGCATCAGCATCGATATCTCAATGTGATCATTTGCAATAGCCATGATATGTAATGTTGAGTTTGTTTTGTAATTTAATGATGCCTGTGATAAGGCGAAACGGTGGCTCAGTGGTTAACACTGTGGCCTCACAGCAAGAAGGTCACTGGTTTGAGTCCCGGATGGGTCAGTTGGCATTACTGTGTGGAGTTTGCATGTTCTGTATGCAGTGGAATAAAATGTGGTGCATTCCCCTGCTAAAAAATCCAGCTTAAACCAGCCTAGGCTGGTTGGCTGGTTTTAGCTGGTCGACCAGGCTGGATTTAGAGGGGTTTTGGCCACTTCCAGGCTGGTTTCCAGCCATTTCCAGCCTGGTCTTAGCTGGTCAGGCTGGAAAATGACCAGCTAAATCCAGCAAAATCCAGCTTGACCAGCATGGTTTAAGCTGGACACAGCTGGTTTTGGCTGGGCTCCCAGCCTGCTAGGCTGGTCAAGCTGGTTTTAGCTGGTCATCTCCCAGCCTAACCAGCTAAGACCAGGCTGGAAATGGCTGGAAACCAGCCTGGAAGTGGCCAAAACCTCTCTAAAACCAGCCAGGTTGACCAGCTAAAACTAGCCAACCAGCCTAGGCTGGTTTAAGCTGGATTTTTCAGCAGGGTCGACCCCCTTAGTCAACGTAACCTATGCTTAAATTGAATATAGCGTGGAGTTGGATGATTTATATCAGCTTAGTGGAGACCCATTTATGTGACCAAATGTAAATATAACTGTCTTCACAAATCAAATGAGAGAGAAACAGGTGTAAACAGTCCCATATTGACCAAAGCATCACTGTTGTTGACCTCTTTGCGTTCTTCGGGGCTCATGGTGAAGTGGTAGTGTCCTAACAGGAAAGGCCACACCTCTTTCCGCAGAGACGGCTCCACACCACCGTAATACACCAGCCGCAGCAGCTCCTCCTCCTCATACGCCTGCAGAGCAGACACAGCGGGATACTCACAGTTTATAGTTACTTACTATCAGGAAAGGGAAAGGGAAGGAAATTCAGTCATCTGATAGCAAACCATACATAAAATACATAACAAAACTGCACACACACACACACACACACTCGAAATATATAAATAAGAAACAAATATATAAATAAAAATAAATAATAATAGTTAATTCATTTATAATAATAATACTTCATAAACAACTCAAACAACTCATGTTTTTATGCTGCGTTCACACCAGATGCGGAAGGCGCGGATAGATCGCACCATTTGCGCGTAAATAGCCACGCGAACATCTGAGTTTACTCGCTTCATTCGCGTGTCAAACCCCGTTTCATTTGCGGGTAAAATCCACTACGCTTGAATTGCGCAAATGGTGTGACACGTCATTGAGCGTTGATTGATTAATGCAGCGCGAATGTCCGCTGAAGTTCAGACTTTCGAACTCGAGCAATTCGTGCGAAACGTGCATCAAATGCGCAAAACGCTCAATGACGTGTCACACCATTCGCGCAATTTGTGCGTATCGCGACGCAGCATGTCTATTCGCACGTTTGCATTGACTTAACTTGTATATCACATGCACTAATGTAAACGCAGCATTATGCTTACAATATCAGAGAGATGCTTTTATAGATTTCTTTTGTAGTTTTTTAATAGTTTCCCGTCAATATTTTTACACAAACATAGTACTAGTAAGATACTGCTATAGTTTTATCAATATTTTTGAACATTTGTTTTTCAATTGTTTAAATAAATTAAGTTAAAATAAATAAGAAAAGTTCCCTTCGCAACTTGCTGAATTTGTTTTACTACTGTATTTCAATTTACATTTATTTTAGTTGAAGGCTTTAGCTAACTAACATACATGCTGCACAACAGTTATCAAATGATAATTAATGAAAGATGTAAGAATTGGACACTTACTGAGCAGTCCTGTAGAAATGACTTCCACACGTCTGCCGACAGTCCGCCTTTGGCATCATATGGGATGTCAGGCTCAACAATAGTGGCATTTACCAAAGCCGAGAGGTGCGTCCGGACAGTGGAAAGATGACGGCAATACGCCAACCCTTAAAAACACACATCATATCATGAGGGAATTGCCTGAGAAAGTGCATTTAGCCATAAAAGAGTCAGCCCAAGGCATAAGTGAACTAAGCAGCTGCTTAAAGCCCCCTTGGCCACCAGGGGGGGCATTGTTTTTTTTTAAACCGAGGCTCATTGCCGATATGTACCCAGGTCTACATTTCTGGTGTTCAGATAACATCTGCTCACAGTTTTTGCATTTGCAAATCCACCAGAGGCTGCTGTGTACGCTTTTTGATAATCACTAATTTCTCCAACCCAGGCTCATTCTGAAAGCGTAGTGCTATATACGCTTCTGGAATCTGGAAGTTTCTGGGCAAACTGGTATCACAAAAAAGCTGTCCATACAGAGGTAAGCGGTCAGCGGTAGCATGAAAAGGAACAGAAGCTGTCATCGCCATCCTACCGCCCAAAGTGTTCGTTTTACAGACAGAAATGGATCCAGATGTACCTCTGGGTACATATTTTGCAGTCTCCAGAAACGTAGACAGGGGTACGTATCCACAATGAGCCTGTGTTGGTTTTTTATTTAATTTAATTATTCTTTAAATAAATATTAACGAATGTTTATTTATAAATTATGATAAAGTACATCCAGGAGGTTGTTTTCGCAGAATAAACCCTTCAGTTTTATACAACAGTGCTCCGATTCACGTCGGGCTGCCGATAAACCGGTTGGCCTTTATTCTGTGATAAAAACTTCCTAGGTGTACTTTATCATGCTTTTTACATTGCTACTATTGATGCCAAAACAACAGCATAAACTACTATGACAATGGTCACTTCAGGTACTGATTATGGGCTTTATGTAGTGTTGAACGCTGCCAGTGTGAGTTTAAATACCATTTATCACCATACTACTGAAAGCAGCAGCAGATAGTTCACCTCAGATCTTGAAAATCAAATAGCGGACGGTTTGAAAATAGAAGTCAGAACTGTGATCTAACCGTGAGTCATTCGGTAGCCTTTTAATAATGTTAATTAGATTAAAAGACAGGCAAACTGCTCGTTGCTGGAATCTTGTCGCATCTCATATTGTTAGGACACGGTGTTAAAGTGTGTGAATAATCAAGTATTGACAAAAATATTGTTCGCATTAAGTGGCCCTCAAATACAATTCTGCTTAGAGCCCCCCTGAAGACTTGGGCAGGCCCTAAATAAAAGTCACATGATACGTACAGCCGTAGAAAGCGCGGGAAATGATCTGGTGCTTCATGGTCTCGCAGAGTAACTTGAGCGGCGCCCTGTTTCACACAGACATCTGCAGTCAGGCTAAAAGCATACACAAAACGCTAAAACCAAACATCACAAATCCAGACTCGCCTGTCATGGTTGCATCCGTTGGGAAGCCCGCCGTCCGATGAGCCGTTCTGCGAACAGGAAGAACAAGACGACTTCCTGGGCGTCGGCTGCCACATATTGACAGCCTGCTCGATCAGTTCTGGAGCCACTTTAACATGATCAGAACGTCAATCAGCATCATATTTACATTAGACAATACAATGGAGTACAGCCAAATTAGAAAAGGAAAATGTTTATCCATTTCTCAGTGACTATAGGTCATATATTTTGGTGCACGAAACAGATTTATTAAACAGAAATATTTATTAAAATAATATTTTAGTCACCAAACATTTGAAACATATTTTTAACATAAAACTTAAACATATTATATCAGTAGATACAATTGAAACCAGAAGTTTACATACACTCTAAAAAAAGAAACATAACCATTTTTTTAAACTGTCTGATGGTAAATCACTAAACGTTTACTCTTTTAGGTCCGTTAGGATTACCTAAATGATTTACATTTGCTAAATGCCAGAATAATGAGAGAAATTTTTTTTTGTAAGAATTTTTTATTATTTCTAGGCAGTTAAAAGTTTGCACACATTTTTTTAGCTTTGCTTTTAAACTGTATAACTTCAGTCAAATGTTTTGGGTCTCCTTCCACAAGCTTGCAGGAATTTTGGCCCATTCCTCCTGACAGAAATGGTGTAACGAAGTCAGATGTGTAGGCTGTCCTGCTCCCACAAGCTTCTTCAACTCTGCCCACACATTCTCTATAGGATTGACATCAGGGCTTTGTGATGGCCACTCCAAAACATTCACTCTGTCCTTAAAGCACATTTGAACTAATTTGGCAGTCTGCTTAGGGTCATGGTCTGTCTGGAAGACCCATTTGTGGCCAAGTTTTAATGTCCTGGCTGATGTCTTGAGATGCTGCTTCAGTATTCCTCCATAATGTTCTGTCTTCATGATGCCATCTATGCTGTGAAGTGGACCAGTCCCTCCTGCAGCAAAACAGCCCCACAACATGATGCTGCCGCCCCCATACTTCACAGTTGGGATGGTGTTGCTAGGCTTCTGCGCTTTCCTCTTTGTCCTCCAAATGTAACACTGCTCATTACAGCCAAACAGTTCAATCTTAGCTCCATCAGAGCACAGGACATGTCTCCAAACATGAGTCTTTCCCCAGTGTCATTCAGCAACTGTAATCTGGCTTTGTTGTTGATTCTGGCTTGTTGATTCTCCATGTTGTCACACAAGGAAGCAGTGTGTTTGAGCTTTTCCTTCAACACTATTCTACAGTTGTGCCTCACATTAACTCAAATGTTGTCAATTAGCCAATCAGAAACTCCCAAAACCTCGACATCATCATCTGAGCTTTTCCAGAGGCAGAATAATCTTACTGTGTGTAAACTTGACTTTCAAGAAGAGTTATAACAATTTCTCAACAAATCTCTCTCTCATTATTGTGCTATTAAGCAGAACAGAAACACATGTGATCATCCTCACTTACCTAAAGGAGAACAAGTTTAGTCACATTAACATCTGACTTTTTAAATTGGTTATGTGCCTTTTTATACAGTGTATGACAAACTTCTGCTTTCAACTGTAGTACCGATAGGACTGATAAAAGCAGATTCTAATGTCTGGTCTGATAATAAATGGCTTGTATAAAACAGCAGACTAATATCACGTGAACATACCGAACTCTTGACTGCCTGGGTATATAATCCGGAACACATAATCAGTGGCCTCATCTTCATCTTTGTCAGAGAAAGACTCGCAGGATCCATGCGGACTCCTTTTGCGCAGTTTTGGAAAGACTTTTCCCTGGGGAAGGAGCATGAAATGTTCTGTAAAACATATATTTGTTGCATAAAGTATTCATAAATTAATAGCGTTTGGCAAACCTTTCCTCTTTGAGACCACAGAGGAGGATCCAGCTGCCCATGAGGAAGGAGACCTGTTTCCAGACAGGTGAGGAACTGGAGCAGGTGTCCTCCTTTTGGGAACCGAAACGGAGGCCTTTGGATCCCGTCTTGACTGACCAAAACCACAGTACCACCACTGTCCACTAAACACATTCAGAGAGAACTTGTTACATGAATTAAAGGGGACATGTCACTTTTATAAGGGGTTTAAACACAGTTGTGTGTGAATATAAGCAGCTCCTAATGGTAAATAATTGTATTTATTATAATCAGAAACACTTTGATTGACATTCTCCCTTTGTACTTGTCATGAGAGGGTGAAAGCCCCGCCCACTAATTACCATCTCTTTCTCATTAGCATAAACAGCCATAAGGGTGAAGCAGCTGTCCGCCATTAAAGTTTTAAATCTGCAACACATAGGCATTTATAGCTCCACCCCTTTTTTTAAAAGAGGGCTGGGAACACAATCTCATTTGAATTTAAAGTGACAGTCACCAAAATGGCACAATTAGTATCAAAGCCTTAAAGGGACAGTTTTAAAGAGATATAAAGTATTATTTGTATGTTATTTTGAGCTAAAACTTCACACACACGCACTCTAGGGACATCAGAGACTTATTTTACATCTTATTTACTATGAACGTGATGTAACAACGACAATAACGAACCCATTAGATATACAAAAACAATATGTTATGACAAGCACATGAAGTTACATCATATAACCCAGGATATCTGGCCACAATGAGGTCGATAATTAAAACAGTTGTCATGCCCAAATTTTCACTGTAAACAGAAGTACGCAACAGTAGCCCGGCCTCCGAGCTCTTCTGATTGGTCCACTGCTTTTGGATCAAACTGTGCTGATCTGAGCTGCGCTGAAAGTTAAAGATCTTTTAACTTGAAATGACTCCAGCGTAACGATCAAACATCCATACAGCACGATCACACTAAAAAACAATAGAAAAGTAAGAGAGAGGAAGAACGCATTCTGTGTGAATGTATCTCCTCCTGTGCTTCAGCCTCTGTCTGGCACAATACAGTGCTCTACATCCATGCAGCTAGATAAATGTCCTCGTGCAGATCAGAGGAAATCATTGAAGCATCACTGCGCTGTATTTTAGTAAAGCGTCTTTACTGTCGCATTGGATAAGTTTGGTTTGTAAGCTGTCTTTTCTGATTTCTCTTGCACAGGACATTGGTCTACTCTGGTTGTGTTTAATGGTGCTATATACAAAAACCTGGCAGTGACATCTACTGTTTTCCTTTGATTTGGTGCCATTCAATGGAAAACTGTATACCTAGGAATAGTTGAGACCGAGGATGGGTGGGGTAGTCGAGCAATCAGTAAGTGAAGTGGAGGGGGTCGGGTCTGGGTGGTGGGCTTGTTGCTTTGTTGGTGTTGTGTGTGGATGATTTATTTATGAAATATTTATAGACTGTATATGTAACCCCACCGGTCCTACACCACCCGACCCGCTCCGAGGTGGTATCGAACCGGCGACCTTCCGCATGAGAGTCGGTTGCTCTACCAAGGAGGCTAAAGACCATGGCCTCTAGCGAGGCTTACCTGCACAACACTTACTACACTTACTAGTTGGCCTCCGTTACATATACACATAGTATTTAAATGACCATTATAATCATACACTACAGTCATATTAGATCATCAATTCCCCTATAGCCAACCCCAACTATAGCTCGCAGTGTTACGTCGGTGGAGCAGAGGCCCGGAGGAGAAGCCTGCCGTGGCGATGAACGGTTTCGAGTCCAGGGAAGAGCGGTTCCAGAAATCAGGTAAGATGAAAAACAGAATCCAAAAAATAAAAGCGAACGAGTTCGTGACGGGGCAAGAATGCGGCGAAACCCAAAAACGCGGTCAAAATCAGATGAGGGCTTGTTTTTTTTTTTTTATTTCTGGACAACTTTTGTAAATCGTCACTTGGGTTTAGGGAAGGAGGAGGAGAGCGGCTGGGTTGGCCGATTGGCTGATTGGCCGGCCGCCCAGTCGATCATTCAGTCTGTCAGTCGGACAGATGGTCGCTTGACAGCGGCCTCCGGTGGCTTTTCGTGCGAGAACAGCATGGGGTGGGAACGGCGCACGCTCCTGAGAGGCGTTCGAGACGCGAAAAATAGTGGCACAGCGGCCTCTCGCGGATTCGCGAAAACAAAAATTTGTTTGATTGCACAAATACAAATCCGCGGGGCTAAGTTTCCACAATGAGCCTGGGATGCCTATAGCGCATGTGTTTTGACTGTGGGGGAAGGAGAACATGCAAACTCCACACAGAAATGACAGCTGGTCCAGTCGGGACTCGAACCAGCGACCTTCTTGCTGTGAGGCGACAGTGCCAACCTTCGAGCCAAAAATTGTGGTTTTGTAGCTATATAAATTTGATATGAAATTACTTTTTAATTAACCCTTTAGTAATATTAATTAACTAAGTCCCTTCTTAGACTTTACAGACCTGAAACTTGCCTATAGCACTTATTCATTGTTGCTCTTAGTTGTGTAAATTGCTTCCTTGTCCTCATTTGTAAGTCGCTTTGGATAAAAGCGTCTGCTAAATGACTAAATGTAAATGTAAATGTAAATGTACTTACTATATGATTGGGGTTAGATTGTGGGTTAGGTTTAGGGTTTGTTACATGTAATTATGCATGATTCGTTGTAGTTACTATACTAAGTACTAAATTAAATTTAAAGTGTTACTGCAGTCTGTTCCATTTCAAGAAGTTTGATTGTTTGTTATTTCACATGTCAGGTGTTACAGGGCTAAATGTGTTCGATATCTGTTACCAGCTCGGTCCCAGTTATTCCCTTCACTGGCCAGCAGAGGTCTCTCTCACCGGACTTCTAACACAACGGCTGCGCCCGAAACCGCCTACTACTCAGTAGGTACTGCATTTGAATTTAAACGTACTACTCGGCCGTTAGAAAAGTGCGTTCTATACAGTATGAATGTGAAAAGTATGAATGGAATTCGGACATACTACATTCGCCATTTTGTCATGGTCACGTGTCCTACCTGCGTTAGTTGCGTCGCCTTACTTCCATTCATGAATTCTCTCGCGGGGCATTATGGGATAGTGCTGCATGCATGGGATGCACACTCCAGAATCTCGACGGAAGTCGTAAGTCATACGGGTACTTCTCGCATACTGATTTTCGAATTCTATGAATTCGGACGTACTTTTAGCGTACTATATAGTATGGAAGTATGCGGTTTCGGACGCAGCCTACATCCCCCAGAAGCCCCGAATCTGTCACTGATTGTGCTGCACCTGACTCTGATCACACACACTCCCATATAAGCAGCACCCACGCTCACTTCATTGCGAAGTCTTGTTTGCCCGGTCAACATTACCAAGTGGTTCTCCTTGTATTATTATTGTTTGCCTGTTACTGACCCAGACTGCTCTCGACCTTGTTTTCCTTTCCCGACCCTCTGCTTTCCTAACTACTTAAGCTGCCATCCCTGATCTATGTCGGTTGCAACGACCAACGAGTGTTTGCTGCCTGCCTTTAGACTATCTATGCCTGATCCTCATGTGAGTGTCTATAACAACATTTGGCGTGGATTTCTGATTCTACTGATCTCAATAAACATACTGCAGACGGATCCCTCTGTGTCAGCTTCCTCGTTACAATATCGGTATATTCACCTTGCTGATGGCAGTGCAGATAAACGATTTCCTCTAGACGGATGGTCATCGCGAAATCCCAATAAACACTATGGAGAGAATAAAGAGACAGCATTGTGGTCTTAAATAAATCTTAAAATACTTTATAAATAATAAATCATCAGTCAAGGTATTTTGAAATGCCCAGGATATTGTGCATGCTTATTATCACGATGTATACAGAATTATTGAATATCTACTTAATTCATCACCTCTTTTCATAATCAAACTCTGTGTTTCCGTTCATCAGCTGGTTCGGCGTCCATTTCAGCGTCATGAGATCTGCCGTCTGGTGTAGAGAAAGGTATCCTGGGATTGCTTCCATGTCGTCTGTCTAAAAGAGCAGATTTATTGCCACACTTTCATTAAAATACCATATCTCTGCCAAACATCTCTGTAGCTGACTTACCGGCTGCACGAGGACATTGTTCTTCCCGAAGAGCAGCGTGGCTCTGGAGTTTTGATGAAGGGATTCGACGTAATCCCGAGCCCAGAGAGAAGGCCTGTCATCCATACTGCCGCTCGACTGCCTCTTCTGAATCTACAAAACATTTCATAGATAACATGGATATAGATATAAACAGTTCACTTCATTGGAGCCCTGCACTGGCCTTAAATTTAAGCCCAGCCCTGGCCTGAGACGCAGAGGCTGTAGCCTGGCCCTTGTCCAACAGCTCATTGGCCCGAGTCCGACCCGAAGCCCGTTTTTTTTCCATCAACCAGCTTACACTGTTAAAGCCATTAAAATAGACCAGATTTGTATTTAATAGACAGTTGATGTTTTTTCGTTTAGTTTTTTATCAGAATAATTTAGAGAAACATTTGTAGTTTTTTTTTGTTTGTTTTTGTAAATGCAAGATTTAGTTTAAGTGACATCCAAATTCAAGCAGCATGTTGTCCATGTTGCAATCAGGCTCATTCTGAAAACGTCCCGCAGACATTTCTGGAGACCGCAAATTACGTAGCCGGAGGTAAGCATGGCTGCGTTTCATTTTCTTAGGCGAACGCTGCGGGGCAGTATGTCGTTCCTTTTCGAGCTTACCAGCTGACCATTTACCTCCGTGTGGAGGGTTTTCCCGTCACAACCAGTTTGTCCAGTTAGCTCGTCGTGTACGTCGGCGGACTTGAGATACAGAACTGACCACGATGATGACAGGGTTCGAGTCCGGGGAAGAGCGATTCCAGAAATCCGGTAAGACAAAAACAGAATCCAAAAAAATAAAGTGAACGAGTTCATAACAGAGTGAGAATATGGTGAAATCCGAAAACGTGGTAAAAAAATCAGACGAAGGCTTTTCTGGTTGGTTTTTGTAAATTGTTGGTTGGGTTTAGGGAAGTAAGCAGGTGTGCAGGTCAATCGATAAAATAGGTTGGGTTTAGGGAAGAAAGAGGGTGAGCCGGCCGGTCAGGGCCGGAGCAAGCTGAACTGCCGCTCTAGGCAGAGGACGATCACGCCGCCCTCACCCCAATGTGAAAACGAAAGTGAGTGGTTATGAAAATGAAGTGAGGTGATGTGGACCTCTATTCTGCCGCCCTATGCGCGGATATAACTGAGAATGCGCGGGTGCTGAGGGAGGGAGGTGTCGCGGACACCGTGCTCTCTATTCTGCCGGCCTATGCGCGGATATAACCGAGGACGCGTGGGTGTCGCGGACCTCTATTCTGCTGCACTATGCGCGGATATAACTGAGGACACGCGGGTGCTGATGGAGGTGTCGCTGACGCCGCCCTCTCTATTCTTGCATCTATGCGCGAATATATCTGAGGACGCGGGTGGTGAGGGAGGTGCCGGGGACATAACTGAGGACGCGGGTGGTAAGGGAGGTGTCACGGATGCCGCCCTCTCTATACTGCCGCCCTAGGCGGCCGCCTAGGTCGCCTCTATGGACGCGCCGGTCCTGCGGCCGGTCCAGTCAACCATTCAGTCAGTCAGACAGACGGTCGTTTGACAGCGGCCTCTGGTAGGTTTACACGAGTACAGCGTATGCGCGATCAGCACTCGCGAGAGACATTTGAGATAAAATCTCTGTCATATAATTGCTCATTTTTTTATGTATCGTGATCGAGCCTCATTTTGTGCATATCAAATCGCAAAATCCAAAAAAGCTACACACCATATATTTTTGACTGTTTTTAATGGAGACATTTTTTTACCCATTTTTCCATAATAAAATATTATGGTGGGTCTTGAGATTGAATTACTTGCCTAGGTGGGTCCCGGAATAAAAAAGTTTGGGAATGCCTGCTCTACTGAATGAACAGTTGAAGTCCAAATTAGCCTTGTGATTTATTCTTATTCCTGTGATTTTTCTTTTTCAAGTATTTCCCAAATGATGTTGAACAGATTCAGGTATTTTTGACAGTATTTCCACCAATATTTTTTCTTCTGAAGAAAGTCTTACTTGTTTTATTTCGGTCCTGCATCTAAAGCAGTATCAGCCTCGGTTTCTGATTCGAGAAATGACCACTGCATAATCTCATGGCCTGAATCCAAGCATTAAATATGAGAAGTGTGTCTTACGAGAGCCGGACGTTTAGTGGGCGAGTCCTGCCGGCAGTGTCCGCTGTGAATGCGGTGTCTCTGCACCAGCTCATCAGCTGACGGATCCGTCCAGAAGTGATTGGCTGTCTTTGCTTTGGTGTACTCCAGTGCGCAGGGACCCACTGAAAGGAAGACCATCACAACATCTCAGTTACACAAGACATTTTTGAACATGACAAGATGCTGTACAAATGCTGAAACGTCATTAAAAATAACAACACTGATACCCAGCAGAGATGCGAGGATCGGGCCGTCAACGGGATCTCGCAGAAGAGCTTCCCTTTCGTAAAACTTGCTGAAATACAATAAAATAGAGCGAATACAACTTACTGGAACACATCAAGACATTCAAACATGTCTCATTATTTGATCCTAATCTGCCAAGGAAACAATAAAATGTGTACAAAAGCTGGATTAAGTATACAAAATAATTTAATTAAATATATTGACAATATAATCTAATGTTCATTCATTCATTCATTTTCTGCCACTTTTCCGGGGCCGGGTCGCGGGGGCAGCAGTCTTAGGAGAGAACTCCAGACTTCCCTCTCCCCAGACACTTCCTCCAGCTCTTCTGGGGGGATCCCGAGGCGTTCCCAGGCCAGCCGAGAGACATAATCCCTCCAGCGTGTCCTGGGTCTTCCCTAAGGCCGCCTCCCGGTGGGACATGTCTGGAACACCTCCGTAGGTAGGCGTCCAGGAGGCATCCAAAACAGATGCCCGAGCCACCTCCGCTGACTTCTCTCGATGTGGAGGAGCAACAGCTCTACTCCGAGCTCCTCCCGGGTGTCAGAGCTCCTCACCCTATCCATAAGAGTGCGCCCTGCCATCCTTTGAAGGAAGCTCATTTCGGCCGCTTGTATCCGAGATCTTGTGCTTTCGATCATGACCAAAAGCTCATGACCATAGGTGAGAGTAGGAACGTAGATTGACCGGTAAATCGAGAGTTTTGCCTTTTAGCTCAGCTCCTTCTTGACCACAACGAACCAATACATCGACCGCATTTCTGCACCAATCCGCCTGTCAATCTCACGTTCCATCCTTCCCTCACTCGTGAACAAAACCCCGAGATACTTAAACTCCACTTGGGGTAAGGACTTTCCTCCAACCTGGAGATGGTGAACCACCTTTTCCAGTGGAGCACCATGGCCTTGGACTTGAAGGTGCTGATTCTCATCCCAGCCGCCTCACACTTAGCAGCAAACCACCCCAGTGCATGTTGAAGGTCCATGTGTGATGAAGCCAACAGAACAACATCGTCCGTGAATAACAGATGAAATCCTTTGGTCCCAGAACCGGACCCCCTCCATTCCAAGGCTGCGCCTTGAAATTCTGTCCATAAAAATTATGAATAAAATTGGTGACAAAGGGCAGCCCTGCCGTAGTCCAACCTGCACTCGAAACAAATCTGACTTATTGCCGCCAATGTGAACCAGACTCAGGGACGAAACGGCCCTCAACAGATCACCTCTGACCCCATACTCCCCGAGCACCCTCCACAGAATGCCACGAGGGACACAGTCGAATCTCTCCAAGTCCACAAAACACATGTGGACTGGTTGGGCATACTCCCATGAACCCTCGAGCACCCTGGTGAGGGTATAGAGCTGGTCCAGTGTGCCATGACCCGGACCAAAAAACCGCATTGTTCCTCCTGGATCCTAGGTTCAACCATAGACTTTCCCCGGGAGGCAGTTTAGCCTAAAGTACAAATATACCTGTTTTGTTTTTTGTATTTTAAGTCGAACTGAAGTAAATCAATTAAATCACCGTCTATAAAAAACATATGTACCTTTAAGTCAATGTTTTGAAAAGGAAAGACACGGTAGTTTGACTGTGTTCAGTGTAGTCTGCATCAACACAACATTGCTCATCATTGAATTGTTCACCTGCTGTTCTCCACCAGGTACAGGACGATCTTGTCCAGCAGCTTCTGTGTGAGCGCGGTGCGGATCCAGAGGTGTTTGATGGCCAGAGGAGACAGGTTTGGCGGCCTGGGCTGCTTTCGGACACTCTCCTGACTCATCTGGCTCTGGTTTTGTCTAGTGTTGGGAAAATTAAAAACATAATTACTGAAAAACAAGTTCGCTTAGACCAGAGGTGTCCAAACTCGGTCCTGGAGGGCCGGTGTCCTGCAGAGTTTAGCTCCAACTTGCTTCTGCTAGGAAGTTTCTAGTATATCTAGTAAGAGCTTGATTAGCTGCTTCATGTGTGTTTGATTAGGGTTGGAGCTAAACTCTGTTGTATAGCACCTTTGAGAAAAATGGCACAGACAATGAAAACAAATTAATCCAGAAATATGTGACTTTGACCAAAGCATTAGAGGTGAGCGCTGTTTCTCACTTGTTTTCAATGATTTGTTCCAGCTCCTGCACCTTTCGGCAGAGATCCTCTGCTGGAGGGAACATCTTGCCCACCTTCATAAACAGAGCCGCCAGTTTGTTGCTGCGCAGGAATCCAGCGGCCCGTCGCTTCAGCCCATGAAGAACACACGCTTCCACAACCCCTGCACAGAGAACACACAGGTATACAGTACAATATACAGCAGAACTATCATTAACGCAATAATAGTATATGCAATATACAGTTGAATTCAGATCTATTAGCCCTCCTGAATTATTTAGCCCCCCTTTATCTAATTTTCCCCCAATTTCTGTTTAACAGAGAGCAGATTTTTTCAACACATTTCTAATCATAACAGTTTTAATAACTCATCTCTAATAACTAATTTATTTTCTCTTTGCCATGATGACGGCACTTAATATTAGACTAGATATTCTTCAAGACACCAGTATTCAGCTTAAAGTGACATTTAAAGGCTTAACTAGGGTAATCAGGGTAAAGTTAGGGTAATTAGGCAAGTCATTGTTTAACAGTGGTTTGTTCTGGAGACAATCCAAAACTAATATTGCTTAATATCACTAATATTGACCTTAAAATGAGTTTAAAACAATTACAAACTGCTTTTATTCTAGCCGAAATAAAGACTTTTTCCAGGGGGGAAATATTATAGGAAATACTGTGAACAATTCCTGAATCTGTTCAACATCAACTTCAACTGTAGGGATCACAGTTGTGTGATGAATTGATTTATGCATTGGTTGTTTATCTAAATTTGACCAATCAGATGGGGCTGTATAATCTTTAGCCCCGCCTCCCTTGTAGTTGGAGTTCTGCTATTGGCTGGAGCCCTCGAAGCTGAACCCAAAGCTGAAAATAAACATTAATGGCGGGAAAATGACAACAGCCAATCCGAATAAGAATATCTGTGCAGGTTTTTACTCATTCATAATGTTTTAAAGACTAAGGGCCGTATTATACACCCGGCGCAAGATGTGTATGGTGCGATTTGCTGCTATTTTCAGACCAGCGCAACAGTAATTTTCACGTTTTGCACCACATTGTTTTAATAGCAAATCCATTTGCGCCACTTTATGCACTCATGTGTGTGCTGGTCTATAGGGGAGGTGTGTTAAGGCGCATTGTTGAAGCGCTGCTATTTTGAGGAACTGAAATAGACTGTGCAATAGACCAAAAAGCTGCTCTAAAGTCCAGTGTTAGTTATGCGCCTATGCAGGTCTAAACACTTACACACTGCTGAATACACACATGATGATCAGCAACACACACATATCTTTACAGATGAAAACAATTAAATGATTAAAATGATCCAGAAATTATGAGTTTCTTCATCAAAATAAACAGCACTGCCTCCATGCCTTCTTCGCCTCGGGGGGCTTTTTCAGTTTATCCATGACGATCTGCATCTGTATAATGTGATTTTTATTAGCTGTCTTATTGATTATATGCAGATTTATATTTGTTTTAATGTAAACAAGTGTAGATTTGTCCACCTGTGGGGTTTTGGAGACGCCTGCATCAGCATATGAGGATAAGAACAGGACGTGTGTTTGGAGATAACAGTTTTCTGACCACACTTTGTTGTTATTGTTCATTTATACCTTTGCTGGAGATTAAAACTGAATTTAGAAATAGTTTTGACACAAATCTTTATGCTTAACAAACTAAATTAAATATGTGGGCTAATGGATGTGTTCAGTGGAGTGAGTTTCCACCGTTTCCTCACTCCACTAAAGTAAAGGAGTAAAGTAAAGGAGTAAAGTAAAGAGGCTGAATGGAGGAGGCTCGTTCTTTATTCTCGCGCTGCAGATGCTCTGTTTAACTGTTTTTTCACTAGTAAAGCGTTCAGATTTAACACTTACAAAGTCGCCATATAAATAGCAAATGCACCATGGAGTGAGGCAACTGACTCTTGAAGGGAATGAGAGACGAGACTCTGATTGGTTTAATTCACATTATGCTCAAAACACACCCAGAACTCATTAAGAGAATAAGCACAACCCTGTTAGAGCGTATTTTACCATAATTAAATAGCAAAGGTGGATTCAGACACGCCCTTAATGCTTTTGCGCCATGTGTTTTAGACTTTGACAGTTAAAATAGAGCCCTAAATGTTTGCACCTCGACACCTCTTTTTTATCCTGAGTTAGATCTGAAAAATACTTGTTAATTTTAATATCATTAAACAAATGAATGACTTCGAAAACACAGCTAATAAAAATACAGGTTTTCTAGGGAAATTTTATATCGTAAAAAACAAAAATACCGTTACCGTAATACTCGACAACATTATCGAATATATTCCTATACATTCATTCATTTCCATTCGGCTTAGTCTTTATTTCAGAGACCGCCACAGCGGAATGAACCACCAACTATTCCAGCATATGTTTTACGCAGCAGATGCCCTTTCAGCTGCAACCCAGTACTGGGAAACACTCACATTCACACACACACATTTATTCATCAACTTAGTTCATCAGTTCCCCTATGGCGCATGTGTTTGGACTGTAGGGGAAACCGGAGCACCGGGAGGTAACCCAATGCCATTACAGGGAGAACATGCAAACTCCACACAGAAATGACCCAGACAGGACTCGAACCAGCGACCTTCTTGCTGTGAGGCCACAGTGCAGACCACTGAGCCACCGTGCTGCCCCTGGTATTAAAAAATATACAAGAACCATTACTTGCCAAAACATGTAAAGGTGTCTGTTGTTAACACTCACTAGTGAATGTTTTACACCAGCCCTGAACACCGCACGAACGCATCCAGAGACTCCTCGCAGTGTTTATTTACTCAGTTGCAGAAGTAAGTCAATAATCTGCTGGTGCGCCGTCAGGAACAGATTGTTAAATGGAGGTGGTTTGACGAGCGGATATGATGTGTGCCATCAGTCAGACTCTCATAACCCATAACAGTAATGAGGTGTCCTTCAGCAGTCCACTCACCATACTGACACACACGCACACATCACTTTATTAAACACTACTGAGGGAAAGAGCACACTACAAGCTACTTTACCAAGGAAAATACTCATTCGTCACATGCAAAAGCGTATAATGTTTGTGTATATGCTAAAAAAAGGGGTATAATAGTGAAACTAAAACTATGAAACTAAAAATAACTCCAAAATCAACAGCATAGAATTTTAGTAACTCGAAATGGTCACACTTTAAAACAAGGTTCCATTAGTTTATGTTACTTAATGCCTTTTATAATATGAACTAATAATAAACAATACTTTTAATAAGCATTTAATAATCTTGGTTCATCTAATGTGTTATTAATATCCAAAGTTGTCCGGTGGGTTAACAGGAACTAACACTTCATATATTCATTTTTCTTTCGGCTTAGTCCCTTTATTTATCAGGGGATGAACTGCCAACTATTCCAGCATATGTTTTATGCTTTACCAACTGCAACCCAGTACTGGGAAACACCCAATACTCTCTCATTCACACACACACACACACACTCATATACTACAGGCATTTTAGTGAAACCAATTCTCCTATAGCGCATGTGTTTGGACTGTGGGGGAAACCGGAGCACCCTGAGGAAACTCACGCCAACACGGGGAGAACATGCAAACTCCACACAGAAATGACAACTGACCCAGCTGGGAGTCGAACCAGGGGCCTTCTTGCTGTGAGGCGACAGTGCCATCCCAGAACTAACAATGATTGACTGTATTAATATGTAATAAATGTATTGCATGTTGTTTGTTTATGTTAATAAATCCATTAATTAACATTAACTAATACAACCTCATTGTAAAGTGTTTGACCCTTAAAATAAATAAACGTTACCTCAAAAAAAAAAATAGTAAAAATCTTTAACTTTAATTTTAACTTACAAAATAAAATAATAATATTAAATAAATATAAAAATGTATAAAACTGAAAAATAAAACACAATAAAATTAAGACTATATATATATATATATATATATATATATATATATATATATATATATATATATATATATATATATATATATATATATATATATATATATATATGTATGTATGTATGTATGTATATATATATAAGAAAATATTTCTAATTCTAAATACTTAATGAATTTAAAATACCAATAAACAGATTTAAAGTATGGCGATGATACTAAAATAAAAGATATAATAAAAAATGTAAAATAATAAATAAATACACACATTAAGTTCAATTATAATTTAAAATAATAATAATAATAATAAAAATAAATCGAGCCACTGCCAATGCAACAGTTTTCATTTTCACTTAGTTGTGATGTTAATAAATAAATAAACAATACAAATAAAATAAATAATAAAAAACATTAAATTAATAAAACTTTACTCAATTTAAAATCAAAACAAAATATCAAAAAATGTTATTCAAAACACTTAAAGTAAACACAAGACAAATAAAAATGTTTATAGTATCTTAATGATTCTACAATAACACTACTAACTATATATTATAAAACTATATAATACAACAATAATACTACTAAACTACTGCACATATTTTAAAAAACTTACAGCTACTAACAAGAATGATAATTATAATTCAATACAAAAATTATAAATAAATAGTCATTAATTACAATTCATCCATTAATAATAATAAATCAAACAACATAGAATTTACTCATATAAAAAATAAATAAAAT
Source organism: Danio rerio (assembly GCF_052040795.2). NCBI lineage: Eukaryota > Metazoa > Chordata > Actinopteri > Cypriniformes > Danionidae > Danio > Danio rerio. Next base: position 1,856,923 of record NC_141030.1, on the reverse strand, counting down.
GAACATAACTATAAAAATCTGAAAAAACGAAATATCATCTCACCGCAGAAAGAGATGATGTGACTGCTGTCTTCATGCACAAACTTGCGTGTCACGGCCTCCTCCATGATCTGCTTGACCTGAAAATCCAACAAGGTTTAATCCAACACACTGAAATAACGCTCCGCCCCCTACTCAATATTCCATCTCAGTTGGGAGTACATGCGAATATTAAAATAAAGCCCCGCCCCCTAATCAGTATTCCATTTCTGTTTAAGCACATCAAAACACTGAAATGAAGCTCCGCCCCCCACTAAATATTCCATTTCAATTGGAAGTACATCAACACACTGAAATAAAGCCCCGCCCCCTACTCAATATTCTGTTTCAGATGGAAGTACATGAAAACATTAAAATAAAGCCCCGCCCCTGCTAAATATTCTGTTTTAGTTGGAAGTACATCAACATACTGAAGTAAAGCCCCGACCCCTACTCAATATTCCATTTCAGTTGAAGTACATCAACACACTGTAATAAAGTCCCGCCCCCTACTCAATATTCAATTTTAGTTTAAGTACATCAATACACTGAAATAACGCCCCGCCCCTACTCAATATTCAGTTTCAGTTGAAGTACATCAACACACTGAAATAAAGCCCCACCCCCTACTCAATATTCAGTTTCAGTTGAAGTACATCAACACACTGTAATAGAGCCCCGCCCCTACTCAATATTCATTTTCAGTTGAAGTACATCAACACACTGAAATAAAGCCCCGCCCCCTACTCAATATTCAGTTTCAGTTGAAGTACATCAACACACTGTAATAGAGCCCCGCCCCTTACTCAATATTCAGTTTCAGTTAAAGTACATCAACACACTGAAATAAAGCCCCGCCCCCTACTCAATATTCCATTTCAGTTGGAAGCACATCAACATACTGAAATAAAAGTGCGCTCATTTAAGGCAGATTGGTACAAGAACAATTCACCATGCCTGAATCATTAAGGAGGAAAATGCAACTTAATTTCTGCTAGTGTCTTGGCCTGTACATTGACCTGACATGAACCCAATTGAGCATTTTTTTTTCACCACCACCCAGCTATGTGCAGGAACTTTGAGGAGTTTTAACATTACGGTATCTACCACAGAAGACCATTCATCAGCTCACTGTATATATTCATAACTTCCAGATATCACGTTTTTATGTTGTGTATTGATGATTACTACCTAAAAATGCAAGGTTATTTTACCCAATTCTTGGTGTTATATATACGGACTGAACCTGGGTAAATTTTTTTGTAATTAAATTAATAGTATCAAATGTAACCCAATGTTTGGGTTAGTCCACGTGTTATTCAATTTGGGTTTAAATAACCCAGCTTTCTTAGAGTGTACAATTGGAACAAACATGATTTTTTAAATGACCAAAACTCATTTATTTCAGTATATAAACACAAACAATCTATAACATATGGTCACACTTTATTTTAAGGTACAATTCTCGCTATAAATGATGACTTTTACCTCAAAGAAGGTAAATAAACTCCTTATTAATAGTCATCAGGTAGTAGTTAGGGTAATGTATGTGTAGGATTAGGATAAGATTATGCAGAATATATACTGTACTTTATAAGTACTAATAAACAGACAGTATCTTAATAATATGCAGGTAATAAGCCAAAAAATATATAGCACCACTGTATTATCATATATAATGTTTGGGTTAGTCCAAATTTTTAAATAACCCAGCATTTCTTAGAGTGTACAATTGGAACAAACATGACTTTTAAACATTTTTTAAATGATCATTTTCAGAAATTGTGTTTTATTATTAGTATTGAAGTGTACAACTGCAAAAAAAACTGTTTCTGAAACTTCCTAACAACACTACTGATCTGTTTTTGGCAAATTAACTCTTCACGATTCACTCAAGTTGCTACAACGTGATGTTCGCTTATAATTTGTATATCGTGTGATGATTAATAATGAGTGTAAATAAAAACATTCTTCATTTATATAAATAAGTAATACATAAATATAATATAAACACAATGTAGACACAGTATGCATAAAAATATGGCCACAGTTTATTTAAAGGTGCAATTCTTGCTATTAACTATGACTTTTCCCCTCAATAAACTCCTGATTTATAGTTAATATGGTCACAGTTGGGTTTAGTATTGGGTGAGATTGAATCATGCAGGATAAATACTTTATAAGTACTAATAAACAGGCAATATCTTAATTACATGCAGGTAATAAGCCACTAGTTAATAGTGAGAATTGGTAATTAAACTAACGTGTAACCAAAACTATATAGCACCACTGTATTATCATATTCATAGCACAAATATGAAAGACTCCAGCATTATCTTTTGATAAACCTTGTTAATTATGCGCTGACTAAATGAATGGCTGTGACAGAGATGTCAGTACTCTTAATAAACACCACACACACACACACACACACACACACACACACACACACACAGACACACACACACACACACACACACACACACACACACACTGTCGTATGTTTCTATACATCCCAATATCCGAAACAATTCCCGGTTATAAAAGCGACTCAATTAGCATGACAAGTCTTCATCATCATCATCATCATCATCATCATCATCATCACATTGGACTCTTTAAGAAAGCAAATGGCTGAAGAAGACATGATTCACTCTGGTGCCAAGAGGACAAACGCAGCAATGACCTTGTTTACATGCTCTTCTATTAGAAAAGCACACCGTGTGATCATGAGGATACGTAAACACTGCATTATGATGATGATGGTGATGGTGATGATGATCGGACAGGTGATGTGTGTGTCAGTGCACAGATTTGACACATTCACCACCTGCAGATTGCCACCATGATCATATCGAGCGATGCACAGCCTGTATTGATCATCCATAGCCAATATCTGATAAACGGTAATCACATATAAACACACACACACAACAGCAAGTCTCCCACCTCTTTCTTGACGTTGCGCAGCAGCCTCTGACGCGTTTCTGATTCTGTAAACAAACACACACACACACATACATATAGCTATATATAGACAGATATTGTACATTTAGCTGTTCGTTTTCAAAACAGAAGCTGGATGCCTGACCTCCCATGGTTGCAGTCTTATGGGCTACTCCGTGTGTGTGAGGACGGATGGATGTGCGCAGGATGACAGTGTGTGTCCTCGTGAGTCAGAGCTGCGCGCGCAGGGTGTGGCGACTCACAACACCACCATCATCATCATCATCATCACCCAAATATAAATAAATATTACTGATGTCCCGGCGACGTCTCCGCGATGTCCCGGCGATCTTGCGATGCTGGAGTTCACAAGCGCTTCTTCTTCTTATCTCTCACTAGTGAGTCAGGTTGATGATGTTTTTGAGAGCTGCTCCGCACAACCCGCTGCGATTGGACACACTGAGCGCCAATCAGCGAGCCGAGCGGCTCTGTGGACACGCCCACTTCTGTAGCTCTGCACGCAGATCACACATGCGGAGAACAGGCGACACTTTTACATCATGCACCTGCTGCACATCTGCTCATCGTGTGCTTACGTGTTTATTTATTTAACATTTATAAGATATGTGATGCAAATAACCAATAACAATAATATAATGATAATAAAGATAGAATTAAAAATAAATAAATATATCCAACACGTGCAGCATATTTCTATAAACATGAATACAAAATGTAGCTATATAACTTATGCAGCGCACTTATTTATATTCATTACTTCTTATTTATTTTACATTACGTTATTCAGTTTTATTTTCATGCTATAGTAATTTGTTCATTCTTACATTAATTTATAATAATTTCTTAATAATAACTTTAATTCTTTCATTTAGCTTCAGCTTAGTGCCTTGTTTATCAGGGGTCGCCACAGAGGAATGAACCTCCAACTATTCCGGCATATGTTTTACACAGTGGATGCCCTTCCAGCCACAACCCACTGGGAAACATTCATATGCACTCATTCACAGACACTCAGTACGGCCAATTTAGTTCATCAGTTCCCCATAGTGGATGTGTTTGGACTGTGGGAAAAACTGGAGCAGTCGGGACTTGAATCAGCAAACTTCTTGCTGTTAAGCGATAGAGTTAACCACTCTGCCACCATGTCGCCAATGTATTATATGTCTATACAAATTTTAAACACCTTTTGTTCATACCTAAATGTTTTTCCCCTTTTTTTCATCTATTTAAAATAAAACTTAATCTAATATAAAGTCTCTCTCCGTTTTTCAGTTCAATTCAATTCAATAGTTGCTTTATTGGCATGACAAATGTTACATATGTATTGCCAAAGCAGTTATAAAGTTACATAAAAATAAAAGAATATACATATTTAATAAAAAACAACAACATGTAAACACATTAAATAGTAGTAGTAGTAGTGGTAAAAAAAAGATATATACATATAATAATTAAATAAAAATATAAATAATATATCATATTGTAATTTAATATATCATATCATAATTCAATTTATCATCTTATTTTCCAATATATCTTATTGTTATCCAATATATTATATCATTCATATCGCATTATTCATTTATAACAATAAAATATTAATAGATCAGAATACACTGCACATTTAACAATCAACATACTAGGATAAAACAGTAACAACAACAATAATAATCAGTATATTTACAATGATTAATTTATAATCATTTAGATGTGCTTGTGCGTATGTGTGTGTGTGTGTGTGTGTGTGTGTGTGTGTGTGTGTGTGTGTGTGTTTGCATGTTTGCAAGCGCATCCTCTCTCTCTCTCTCTCTCTCTCTCTCTCTTCATATATACTTATATTAATAAATATGTCATAATTTAGTAATTTTTCATATAATAAGTCACAGTTTTATTTTATATGGAATATTATACATTTTTTATTTTCAAGTTTCTTATGCTGTAATGCTATTTTTATAATTTATATTATATTGATATTATGTTTAATTTTATTCATTTAAAAATTAAGCTATTGATTATTCCTGTCATTTTAAGTATTACTATACTCATTATTTTATTTTCTATTGTCTAAAGTAAGTATGTTTTTTTAAATTAGTAAATTGATTATGTGTTCAATATTCATTTGCATGGTGGATTACATTATTGTTTATTATTAATCGAGCTTTTAATAATTAACTGATAAATATATATAATTATATATAAATATATAAATATATAAACATAAATATATATATATATATATATATATATATATATATATATATATATATATATATATATATACTACATAATTGAATATAATAAGTATATACTACTTTATATATTAACTATATAATATATATAAATATATATAATATATATAAACACTAAATTATTAAATATTGATTGATGTAATTATTAAGGTTGAACGCAGGTGACTTTTATTTTGAAGCACGGCGGTGTTTTGCGTGCGTTTCAGCGCGCTTCACGGGCACTGCTGCAGTCACACACGCACGCGCTTGGCGGGAGTCACTGAAGTCCACAAACTCTCATCCTTCTTTCGCTTTCAGCTGATATTTTATGAACATTATTTTTCGGCCTGTGGTGAGTTGTCTTAATCAGTGTTTAATGAGAGCTCAGGTAAAGCGCTGTCTAGTATGTTCCCCATCTACCGGCTACTGTTGTATTTTGAATTAGCTGTGCGGCTAATGCTATTCAACATGTTTTGTTGTCAAATTACAATCGAGTTCTGTTTATTTTCATATTAGGTGAATAAAAGCACATGTAAATGTTTGTGTAGGATGTTTATATATGGCTGTTATAACAGTAACAGGTGAAAACGTTTCAGTTTATATTGAGGGAAAGTTGATTTTATATTCGCACATTGGTTCAGTGACAACTTGTGACACGCTCACTATGTTGTTTACCATGGTACTTTGAATATTCGGTCTTAAATCTTATGCAAGTATGACTTCAAAACTACATTAGCACAGTTTATTTGGCTATTATCTACCTATTCATTTACTTCGATAGTCATTGGCAGCTTATATGATTTCCCTATTTAGAATTTACGAATAATTATTTTCTGAAATGATATTATTAAGAAGAAAGCCTGAATGTGTGAATATAAAACCAACTTTTTTTTTTTTGGATTAAGCCAAAAAGAAAATGAATGAATAAATGATGAATGTACATAATATTTTACTACGTATTTTTCAAGGTACAAGCTTTCAGTTTAAAGTGACATTTAAATAGTACATAATTTAATTTTTTTTTAAAAAACTGCTTTTATTATAGCTGAAATAAAACAAATAAGACTTTCTCCAGAAGATAAAATATTATCAGACATACTGTGAAAATTTCCTTGCTCTGTTAGACATAATTTGGGAAATATTTATGTGTAAATAAAATTCACAGGAGGGCGAATAATTTTAACTGTATATCGGTTTGAATAACCGTGATTATAATTATGACAAATAATCATGATTATGAATTTTCTCATAATCGTGCCGCCCTACTTTCTGCGATAGTGTCGCAGGCATGGTATCGGTTGTCAAGAACTACGCCACATTACACAAGGAGAAACGATTGAATCTTGTGTCACAATGCCTATTTGTTGTTTATGAAACCCCACAAGACTCTACGTCAAGGAAACCGTGCTGGAATTGTGTGACAAATTGATGTGATCTGACCGGTGTGTATGTGCAGGTGGTTGGTGTGGTGTGCAGTGATCATGCCGTCCAGTCTGGGCTCCAGCAGTCCAGCAGCAGTCCTTCAGGAGGCTCTGGAAAACTCCAGTCGCTTGATCGACCGTCATCTACAGGAGGATCGCTGTTTCCCAGACCTGTCTGAGCTCCTCAATGTCCCGTCACACAGTAAGTTCATCATAAACTGCGTCTTTTTAATACATAATTAACACTCATGACTGGGTTACCACAAAATCAACACTGACCTTTGTTGATACAGTGTTTAGGTCGCAGATGTAAAGGCTTTTAAATGCCATAATAGCAATACCAAAGTAATAATGATTAGGGATGCTCAGATTCTGTGATCAGATATCGACTTTGGTACCGAATTTTTAAAAGGGATAGTTCACCCAAAAAAGGAAATTGTATTCACTATTTGCTCACCCTTAAGTGGTTTCAAACCTTCTTCTGTTGAACACAAAAGAAGATATTTTGAAAAATGTTGAAAACCTGTAACAATTGACTTCCATGGTAGGAAAAACAAATACTATGGACTTGAATGGTTACAGGTTTGCAGCTTTCTTTGCAATATCTTCTTATGTGTTTAACAGAAGAAAGAAACTCCTGCAGATTTGAAACCAGTAAATGCTAAATCCTCTTCACTCACAAAGTACCTGATATTTAATAATAATAATAGGGTGCACATATCCAAAATGAAGTAATATCGTCTCTGAAAATATTTGATTAAATTAAAGTTAATTGAATAAATCTTTACTAAAATGCAAATCATCTCTGCGAGCAAAAGTGTGATCGGGAAACACAACTGGCAGCATTTTGATGAACGTCTCTTTTTAGAATAAATCTATCAAGTTGTCTCAGAAGTGCGTTTCAAGTGTGCTTCAGATTTATCTCTTAGCTTTTTGTCTCGCATCACATCGCTGACATGCAGGAGGTTTGGATCTGACTGGATCTGATGAAGAAATTGTCTGATTTTCGCTTCGTCTTTATTTGTTGATTGAAAATATCAGTACCTTTTCGTCTTAGTTTTAGTCCGTCAAAAAGCCTTTTATTTAGTCATTTAGTGAAAAAAAATGAACACTGCTGTGCATGCAAAATTACTTTAGTACATTTAAATTGGTGCAGACTCATCTTTGAACTCTTAAGGCCGGCTCACCGTTTTTTATTTAATTAAAAAAAAATTTTTAAATATTTTTTTTCTTTATTTTTTTTCTTTTTATTATATTTTATTATTATTATTATTATTATTATTTTATTTAATTAATTTATTTTTATTTATTTAATTAATTTATTTTTAACTTTTAGATTTTTTTTATTATTATTATTATTATTATTTAATTAATTTATTTTTATTTATTTAATTAATTTATTTTTAACTTTAGATTTTTTTTATAATCCTGAGCGATTGTAGCATGTCATACTGCACGAACATGGCTCCTATGTCACACTGTAAGATCTCAGCAGTCATAAAGTCAGACTGAACGACAATGAAGACTTTCACTAACGCGTATTCTGAAATGACTCCTCACAGCAAACGTAAACAATCTGTTGCGGCAATTTTGCATACAGCAACTCAATAATAAAACCAGGAAGAAAACACAATTTCCCGGCGGCCATTTGAATTGTCGCATGAATCACGTCATCAGATTCTGCACTCCTATTGGTTTTTGTATTGACGCTCATCACAGCTGTTGTCATACTGCAGGAAAGTGTCTGAAATCTTCTGGCACTGCCAGAACTTCATCAGAGGAAAAATCTGATCACAAAGGGCACTAATCAGCTGTCTGTGAACATGTAAAACCAATGATCAAAGATCACACTTTTAGCCTCGGATTTTAACCTCAAACTCAATTCCTGGAGGCCCTTCACAGTTTAGTTCCAGCCCTGCTTCAACACACCAATCTGTAGGTATCAAACAAGTCTAAAGCACTCAATTAGTTTGATCAGGTGTGTTTAATTAGGGTTGAAACTATACAGTGCAGAGCTCTGGCCCTCCAGGAACTGAGTTTGACTCCTGTGTTGTAATCTATCGTGAAGGCAGGATCAACAGTTCACAAACATGACAATCACCGACATCAAATCAACATTTGTTCTTGTTCCAGAAATTTAAAAAGCATCACTTTAGGGCAGACAAGCAAACCACATCTTACTTTGCTGACTGTAGTGTGCTTGTGTTGTTTGTTTTGCAGACATGCCCTCGCTGTCTGGCGTGTCCGACATGGATTATCCTCTGCAGGGTCCCGCGCTGATAAGCGTGCCGAGTCTCCCAGAACTCAGCTCCATCCGCAGGGTTCCTCTGCCTCCAGAGCTCGTGGAGCAGTTCGGTCGTATCCTGAAACACAAAAGCCTGATTAGAGCTGTGTTGAAAAGTCTTTGTGAAATCGATTCTAGGGCTGCAACTAACGATTTTTCTAATAATCGATTAATCTGTCGATTATTTTTCGATTAATCGATGAATTGAGGGAGAAAAAAACATTAATTTCCAAACGTTTATTCAAAAAAGCTCATCCCTGAGCTGTAAAATCTTAATAATAATAATAATAAAATAAAAAACTAAGTAGTTTTGTCCTGTTTTCAATCCAAATATCGAAATATTTTTAAATCAAGATGCATACTAGACACATGAAATAGCAAAAGAAATGATGTCTTGTTTTCTAAAAAAACTACTCAAACTTAAGTAATTGCTTAAAACAAGCTAAATTATTTGTGAATTGGGTAAGAAAATTAATCTTAATGAAATGTAATCTCAAACAGAAGTTTTACCAGTTCACATAAGCATGTAAGTGATCGTGATCTATAACGTGAGATGGTCGTCACCATGGTTACTTGCGGCCGCTCGTTTGCCGCATTCATAAAAGCAGAACATGCAGGATTCAGGACGTAAATTCACCAGTTACTCCCCAAATACATGCAAGTAAGTGACTGGTGAACTTGGAGAAGAGTAGATTCAACTTTATAGTTACTCTCACTATGTGTAAAGCCTGGTTTATACTTCTGCGTCAAGTGATGGGCGTGACCCACGGCGCATGCAACGCGCGTGGCTGTGCCTTTATACTTCTGCGCACTGTCTCTGTTGGTCTGCATTAACACTTCCGAAATGCTAGTTGGCAGTGAGGTGTAAATGTGTCTCTGTGTCGAGTTTCTTCTCTGCTGTTTTGCTTTTCCTGAACACTTCCGGGATGTACAAGTGGCTCAAACTCGCTCATTTTGAGGCAGGAACCGGCGGACGTGCAACAACTTTATCTATGAGGAAAACAAAAATCAAAACTATCCATCCGGAGCTCCTTCACGGGACTCCACACTTGTAAATAATCGCTCCATCGGGGTCGCGCCATTCGCGCAGCTCTCGGTCCCGCCCAGACTCGTCAGCGCTTCCAAGCCGACCAATCAAAGAGCTTGCGCTATACGTCGTTGCGACGTGTAGTTAAATTTTTTGAGAGGTGCACATCAGCGACGCCGACGACCACGGTGAAGGGCTATGCGCCAGCGCCGTAGCATACGCGTGCGTTTGACGCATATGATTAAATGATCACATCAGCAAATTATATTTGAATGGATTATTAGATTTCCTTTTGTGTTTTACAAACTCTAAATGTTTTGTTTTTCTAGTAATTGTGTGTATTTACATGTCTAAAACATAAATTAAGGATTAGGTGGTTAACGCTGCATAATTGTGATAATATAGACGCGTCTTTCTCAGCGGGGTTAAGTTGGTTTTGTTTTCGAAAAAAAACTACTTTTCCGACGACACCTTACTGAGAGCTCTGCCCAGCTCGAGCTCTCTCTGTCTCTGCGCCAGACACCGCGCCAAAGCCCAGTTTGATTTTCTCAGTTGCCGCTCTAAAGGGAAACGAAGCTAACGCTAACTTGTCATGCTTGTCAAGCTGGATAACAAATAAAACACCAGCACCAGGGACTTTACGGTCCTCACTTCAAAACGGAACAAAATTAGGACCCTGCTGTTGAACTCCCTTCCTCCTCACCCCGTCTACGTGGCGCCGAACTCTATCAGTGCGCGAGAGAGACTGTGTTCACTCCGCTTCACGCTGCACTAAAGTGTTTTTTAATAATCAAACGTCTCTGTGTCGCGCAACACTATCAATCGATTATGAAATTCATTGCCAACGCTTTTAGTAATCGATTTTTACCGATTTAATCGATTCAATGCTGCAGCCGTAATCGATTCTGAGATTTTCATAATGCATCTTTATTTCCTCTTTAGTGGATTTTGAGGATGAATTTTACCAGAATATGGTGCTGTATACTTTACAAATATCTGTACGGTATTAGTGAATTACATGTTCATAGTGAACTGTTTACATTAATCTCATTACATAAAAGCCAACCTGCAGGATTCATCTGAACAATCGCTCGTCCTCATGAGCATATGAGTATACAGTTCAAGTGAAACAAAAGTTTCCTATATCGTGATGTACACCTGAAATAAGAAAGCCGTTCATTTATCAAGCTGTTTGCAATGCCTTAATTGCCGCTATAACCAGATATGCAGTGCAATTGCATGATGGGAGTTTTCCCTGAGATCTCCAGAGCTTGGCTCACCATTGATAATGATATCTTCATGTGGAATTATGAGGATGGGTGAGTATGGATGCATTGAATGTCTCAGACGTGTGATGTTCTGTCTGATTAAATTCGTCTGTGTGGGTCTGCAGGAGTGATGTGGCGTATTTTGACGGACTCAGTGAAACCATACTGTCAGTTGGACTAGTCAAACCAAAGCCAGGTTTGTTTTCTTTAATGCACTGTTTATATGTTATATAAATATATATAAATAAATTATATATATATATATATATATATATATATATATATATATATATATATATATATATATATATATATATATATATATATATATATATATATATATATATATATATATATATATATATATATATACATATATATATACATATATATATATATATATATATATATATATATATATATATATATATATATATACATACATATATATACATATATATATACATATATATATACATATATATATATACATATATACATATATATATACATATATACATATATACATATATATATACATATATACATATATATATATATATATATATATATATATATATTTATATATATATATTTATATATATATATATATATATATATATATATATATATATATATTTATATATATATATATATATATATATATATATATATATATTTATATATATATATATATATATATAAATATATATTTATATATATATATATATAAATATATATATATATATATATATATATATATATATATATATATATATATATAAATATATATATATATATATATATATATATATATATATATATATATATATATATATATATATATATATATAATATAACATAATATATATTATATAAATAATAAAACAATTATATTTAATATAATAATTAAAAATTTTCTTATTTTGGTGTTTCTCGTATTATTATAATAAGTGAGTTAAATTAGACGTATTATTATAATTTTTAATGAGCTACTTATTATTTTAATACTAATGTAGCATTTTATTTTGTTATGACATTTAGTAAGTGATTAATTATATATATTATATAATATGTTATTATATATAATATAATTATATATATATATTTGTAAGTGGCTAATATATATTGGCAATATCACACAAGCAGCAGTGCAATTATGGCTGTATATCGGGACTGCTGGGAGGTGTGCATTGGCTCGAGGCTGCAGGCTGAGTGTCTTAGTCTCCCACCAGTGCTGATATATAGCCATATTGCACTGCTACAAGTGTGATATTGTGTTTATTCAACAGTTTGACAGCACAGTTGTTTATATAAAAAAGAAAAACAAACAGTGTCAAAAAGCCTTTTGTATGAGGAACTACTTTCTTCCGCCCCTCATTCACATCTGCAGCTGGTGTTAGAACAGCAGAAATTGTTGCTACTTCACCAATGTCACCATAAAGCTAGCATTTAAATGATTCTCTAGCATAATGTCTAAAATGCCATCAGTCTGCAGAGATTTCCTAGTATTTCTCTATTGCAATTGGGAGATCACAGTAGTTAACCCCGATAAGGCCAAAGCAAACACTACCAGATGATTATGGTATAAATACAGCACTACAATAGACAAAAGAGAGGGATCGACTTACAATGTCGCTTGCCTGTTCTGTAAATATTTGTTCAGCTGTAGTATGAAAGGTACGCTGACAAAATGCCGCCATTTGTTGCCATCTTGTGGCAGACCATGAGCTGTCTTTGCTCTGCTCAGTATGACATGCTGATGGCCGTGTACGCGCTAAATCTCCAAAATTGTAAATATTTAAAAAGGCGCTGTCCTTATAAATGAACTGCATAGTTGCAATCTAAACAACTGCATTCTCAACTAAAAAGCCTCAAAAGTAGTATGTTTTATTAGTATGCTATTTTGTATGTAACATGTATCGTTTGTTCCAACAAAAGCCTACATAAGTAAACGTTGAACCAACATGTTTAATCGTTGTTTCAGGTATTTTTCAGCCACACATTCACTTTCTGCTAGTGTTGGCCACACCGGTGGATGTGGTGATCCTGGGTTTGAGTTTCCCAAAAGTGCAAACAGGTGAGAATCATGTTTATATATCGACCAATCAGCATTAAGCTATGTATGTTTGTGTGTGTCGATGTTACCATTAGCGCACGTCTATCAACGTTACCATTAGCGCACGTCTATCGATGTTACTATTAGCGCACTTCTATCGATGTTACTATTAGCGCACGTCTATCGATGTTACTATTAGCGCACGTCTATCGATGTTATTATTAGCGCACGTCTATCGATGTTACCATTAGCGCACGTCTATCAATGATACCATTAGCGCACGTCTATCGACGTTACCTTTAGCGCAAGTCTATCGACGTTACCTTTAGCGAACGTCTATCGACGTTACCTTTAGCGCACGTCTATCGACGTTACATTTAGCGCACGTCTATCGACGTTACCTTTAGCGCACGTCTATCGACGTTACCTTTAGCGCACGTCTATCGATGTTACCTTTAGCGCACGTCTATCACCATTAGCGCACATCTATCGATGCTACCATTAGCGCACGTCTATCGATGTTACCTTTAACGCACGTCTATCGATGTTACCTTTAACGTACGTCTATCGATGTTAACTTTAGTGCACGTCTATAGATGTTACCTTTGGCGCACGTTTATCGATGTTACCTTTGTCGCACGTCTATCGACGTTACCTTTAGCGCACGTCTATCAACGTTACCTTTAGCGCACGTCTATCGACGTTACATTTACCGCACGTCTATCGACGTTACATTTAGCGCACGTCTGGCGATGTTACCATTAGCTCACGCGTGTCGACCCTACCATTAGGTCATGCGTGTCGACGTTACTATTAGCATTAGCTTATGTATGTGTTGATGTTCTTGCAGGTCTGAATGACAGTACGTGTGGAGCGATGCAGCTGCTGCCAGACCCGCTGTACACCATCCCCACAGATAACACATACCTGCTGGCCATCACCTCCACAGACACGGGCCGCATCTTCATGGCCGGTAAAGATGGCTGTCTGTACGAGGTGGCGTATCAGGCTGAGGCCGGCTGGTTTAGTCATCGCTGCCGGAAGATCAACCACTCCAAGAGCAGCCTGTCCTTCCTTATCCCGTCTCTGCTGCAGTTCTCATTCTCTGAGGACGGTGAGAGGTCCACTCGTTCAGAATGCTGTTTCAATGGAGAAATTAAGGAACAAATCAGCATGCCTCATTACATGGAAAAATAAAACGTGCAATTTAACTTCGAATAAGGGGCGGGGCTTTATATTAGCATGTTGATGCATTTCCTACTGAAATGGAATATGGAGTAGGGAGTGGGGCTTTATTTCAGTATACTGATGCGTTTCCAATTAAAATTAAATATTGAGTTGTGGGTGGGGCTTTATTTCAGTATACTGATAGATTTCCAATTAAAATTAAATATTAAGTTGTGGGTGGGGCTTAATTTCAGTATACTGATACGTTTCCAATTAAAATTAAACATTGAGTTGTGGGTGGGGCTTTATTTCAGTATACTGATGCGTTTCCAATTGAAACTGAATATTGAGTAGGGGGTGGGGCTTTATTTCAGTATACTGATGCATTTTTAACTGAATATTGAGTAGGAGGCGTGGATTTATTTCAGTGTGTTGTAATTCCAATTGAAACGGAACATTGAGTAGGGGTGGGACTTTATTTGAGTTTGTTGATGTACTTCCAACTAAAACTGAATATTGAGTAGGGGCGGGACTTTATTTTAATATATGGATGTACTTCCAACTGAAATGGAATATAAAATAAGGGGCGGGGCTTTATTTCAGTGTAATGTGTTTCTAACTGAAACTGAATATTGAGTAGGGGGCGGAGCTTTATTTCAGTATACTGATGTACTTCCCACTGAATATTGAGTGGGGGGGTAGGGTTTTATTTTAGTATGCTGATGTACTTACAACTGAAATGGAATATTGAGTAGGGGGTGGGGCTTTATTTGATTATGCTGATGTACTTCCAACTGAAATGGAATATTGAGTAGGGGGTGGGGCTTTATTTGAGTGCTGATGTACTTCCAACTGAATTGTAATGTTAAGTAGGGGGTGGTGCTTTATTTGAGTATGCTGAATATATATATGAATGTGTTATATGAAGTGTCCAACATTTGATTAATAGAGTGAGTTATAGATTTCCATGATGCTATACGCTTGTTCTGTGTCACAGAAATCATACTTTGTTTATCTGAAAGTTTGTCCTTTTATTTGATGTTTCTCTTTTTTTCTTTTGTAGATCCTGTCGTCCAAATTGCTGTTGACAATTCACGCAACATTTTATACACGCGCTCAGAGAAGGGAGTTCTGCAGGTGTGTGTCTGCATATTGAATCTCATCCAGCAGTGTTATAGGGATGTTCATATGTGTGGTGTTTTCTGCTGTGTGTCAGGTGTATGATCTGGGTGCTGATGGGCAGGGAATGAGTCGAGTGGCTGCCATTTCTCAGAGCTCCATCGTCTCTGCTGCAGGAAACATTGCCAGGTACAGCTTCACCTCTGCTTTCTGTACACACACACACACTTATAGAAACATTTCAGATGAATGAAAAAGACTGTCAGTTTTTTTATCGTCAAACTCATTCAATTATGGATTATTTAACATTAAAAGTATGAAAATTCATGAAGGCATAAAAATCATAAATACCGTTTTGTTTTATAAATGTAATAAATGTTAAAGCATTTTATTATTACGTATTAGTTGTATTATTAGTGTAATAAAATATGCATTTTAAATTAAAAACAAAATCTAATCACATAGTCATTCAGGGTACCATGAATTTATTATCATAATTATAACATTATTATTATTATTATTATATAATTAAGTATGATGCATTTAAAAAAAAAATGTAATGTGTCTTTGCCTCTTTTTTTTTTCTCCCAGGACAATTGATCGCTCTGTGTTTAAGCCTATCGTTCAGATCGCAGTGATCGACCGCTCGGAGTCTTCAGACTGTCAGCTGCTGGCCGTCACTCATGCTGGTACAAACACTTCATTCCTTCATTAATAGACAGTATAATTAATGGTTGATATGCATTTTTAGTCAACATTATTAGGCCCCCCCCATATATTTTAACAGAGAGAATATTTTTTCATAATAGTTTTACTAACACGTTTCTTTTTTTTTTTATGATTACATTTCTGTTTTCTTTTTCTTCAATAATTTCATTAACATTTTACCTCCTTTTAACATCCCCTTATCCCTCCCCTCCCCTACAGTGGCATTGCTGTCATTGAGTATTGCTATCATAGACCCAGTAAACACAAATGCGTATTAAACTCCATGGGAACAGTAACAATACAAAAAAACATAAATAAATAAATAAAATAAATAAATAAATAATTCCATTTTTGGTGTGCGTCTCACAACAATGACCTTATTCCTTCTCCAAAAATGCCAAGTAATTTCCCCATCTTCTCTGTTAAACATCCAATTTATCTATGTCATTTCTTCATATGCTGCCACCTTCCCCAGTTCTGTAACCCATTCTTGAAATGATGCTGGACCTACTGAACGCCATACCCTCATAATAATTTGTCTTCCAATCATAATACTTATTTGAATCCATTCACACATCTTCACACCAGGTCCCAATACAAACAGGTCTCCTAATATACTAGCACAACTAGTTTTTACTAGCACATTTCTAATAACTGATTTATGTTCTCTTTGCCATGATGACAGCACATAATATTGGACTAGATATTCTTCAAGACAGTAATATTCAGCTTAAAGTGACATTTAAAGTATTCACTAGTGTAATTAGGGTAAAGTTAGGGTAATTAGGCAAGTCATTGTATAACAGTGGTTTGTTTTGGAGACAATCCAACACTAATATTGCTCAAGGGGGCTAATAATATTGACCCTAAAATGGGTTTTAAAAAATAAAAACTGGTTTTATTCTAGTTGAAATAAAATGATTAAGATTTTCTCCAGAAGAACAAATATTAGAGGAAATACTGTGAAAAATTGCTTAACATCACTTGGGAAATACTTGGAAAAAAGAAAACAATGTTCACTGGATTGATTCTGTCTTCAACTGTACATACACATGTGTTTCTGTGTGTTGTGCAGGTGTGCGTCTGTACTTCAGCACCATACCGTTTGCGCCACCCAACGCTAAGCATGTGTCGGCTCGACCCAGCATCCTGGCGCTGGTGCACGTGCGTCTGCCGCCAGGCTTCTCTGCGTCCTCCACCCTGCAGAAACCAGCCAAAGTGCACAAGGCTCTGTACAGCAGAGGAGTCTTGCTGATGGCCGTGTCCCAAACGGAGGACAGTGACCTGCTGTGGTGCATCAACCACGACTCCTTCCCCTTCAAAAAACCCCTCATGGAGGCTCAGGTCTGACACTCTCCTTCTAAATGTGTGTCCTCTGGGTTTTTAGTTTGTCTTTAAAAGGGGAGCTATTATGCAAAAATGACTTTTATAAGGTGTTTAAACAGAGTTGTGTCAACAGTGTGTGGATTTAAGCAGCTTCTAATGGTAAAATATTTAATTAATTGTATTGTTTACAATCACACTTGATTAAAACAGTCTGCAGAAACACTTTGATTGACATTCTCCCTTTGTACGTGTCATCAGAGGGGAAAAGCCCCGCCCACTAGTGACCATCTCTTCCTCATTAGCATAGGACGTTAGTCCTGTTTGTGAATCTGCCACTATGCTGACACACAGGCATCTGTAGCTCCGCCCTCTTCTGAAAAGAGCACAATCTCATTTAAATTTAAAGCGACGGTCACCAAAGCACCACAATTAGGATCATCAAAGCCTAAAAGGGTCAGTTTCAGAAAGTTATAAAACATTATTAGTGTGATATTTTGAGCTGAAACTTCACATACACACTCTAGGAACATCAGAGACTTGTTTTACATCTTGCAAAAAGGGGCAGAATAGGTCTGCGCTGATACAACAAGCGTGCTTTCAAGATTAAAAATATGGGAGAAATATAGGAAAATACTTAGTGATAGGATGATAGCAGGAAAAAATGGTAAAGTATGGGAGGATCCTGGCAAAACTGGAGTGTATGAAGTGAACTGGAAGTGTTTATGTATCAACAGTTTTGCGAGATAACGCAAAACATCTTTGCAAGGGAACGCAAAAACTTAAATATATGTATTTTCCTATCTCCACTCCATTCTTTCTCCCGTCCATTTTTTATTTTTCCGCCCATTTTTTTCTCCACCATCACGTCCCTTCCGGGTCTCCATATTAACTAGTCCTATTGACTCAAGAATATCAAAACAAACACAATTTAATAAAAAGTAAATATGTGCAATATGTTAATTATACCACTATGGATGGAAAGGCTTTTACACACACACATCTAATATATAGTCACACACAATCATATAGTAGATTAATTTGTTTAATAATAATACAAATTATTTGACACTGACATCATTTTATCTTTATCTCTTCCTCCAGATGACGGTGAATGTGGACGGCCACTCGTGGGCTCTGTGTTCAATTGAGGACAAGAAATCCCCCAGAATCCTCACTCCTCTGAATAAAGATCTCATTCCGGTCACCGATTCTCCTTTAGTGGTTCAGCAGCACAACGTCCCACCACAGAAGTTTGTCCTCTTGTCTGCTCAGGTATGATTTGGCTTTTTCAGTTGATCTCCAGGAAACAGACACTCATGTGGGAACGGTGGGTGGGGAAAACAAACTCATTTGCATTTAAAGGCCAAGCTACAAAAACTGCTGCAATTCCCTCTGACCCCGACATTGACATTTTCAGCAGGCCGTACTAACTGATCTGATGGGTATTTCGAGCTGAAACTTTACCAACACTTATTGGAGACACTAAAGTCTTATCTTCTTGTAAAAGGGGTAAAGTAGGAGCCCTTTAAATTCTGTGATGGTAAAATCCTGGAGGGACCGACTGATGAAATCCTTCATGTAGTTGTTCTCTTATGGTGTGTTTAACCGCCTGCAGGGGAGCCACATCTTCCACAAGCTGCGTCCCGTGGATCAGTTGCGCCACCTGCTGGTGAGCAGCGCTGGAGGCGAGAGCGAGGAGATTGAGAGGTTCTTCAAGCTGCACAGGGTGAGTCTGATCTTCATGTTCTCAATGCAGAGAGCAGGGTGTCCGCGGGGGATTAAAAAGTCTTTCAGTGCCTTAAAGTCTACATGAACTCAAAGCATTTTTCGTATTGGGATGCAGTTGCTAGAAAAAAAGAATATTAAATGGGCAAACAGTGGCTGTGGCTTTTTCTACTGTGAGCTAATTAAATGTGGTAAAGTAGGCATTTCATTCAGAAAGATGGGGAAAGGGGTTTGGGGAGAGTTATTACAATCTAACAGACAGTACATAATATTCATGTACTGATCATTTGCACTATACTAGTATTCAGCTTAAAGGGTCACGAAACACCAAAACACATGTTTTGAGCTGTTGACAGTGGTATATGTGTCCCACACTGCTAAAAACACTATTAGGACACCTATGTCTCACTAAAGTGTAAATTGGTTGTTTTGCGTTATTTCAAGCAAATTCCTACTTCCAGTTTGAAACTAATTTTTGAAGCTGCGTCACGGTCATGAGATAATAGCGTGTATTCCAGTGTGCAGACTGGACGTCTGTGCCAGAGTGTGTCTTATTATGTCTTACAGTGTGATGCATTAATGCATGAGTAAGGCTTGGTTCAAACCAATCAGCGCGCTCTATTGTGCAACTTCATTAATATTCATTAGTGTCACAGTGTTTAGACAGCAGAGACGCCACGTTGTGTTGGTAAAACAAGCGTGAAGTGTTGCTTTTATAGTTTGCTGCAGTGAAGTTTTGTTTTCATTTTCTCTCTGTGAGAGCGCAGCTGGAGTCACGCGTGGATTAACAGTGTACGCGACGCTCGACAACAATAACTTACGTGTCTAAGGAGGAACATTGTTTACCTGAGAGCTGTTCTCATCTGCAAACGCTGAGATCCGGATTCACTTGTAGTCTCCTCTTAATAAAGACGCGGCTCTAGTTGCTGGTGATTGTGCTGTCTCTACAGATTTGGTAAGTGAGCGACCAGCGCTCTTTGTTTATTCAGTTCGTATTTTATTCGTATCAAACAAACTATTGCACCAGTGTAAACAAGTTAGCACTAACAGTTACAACCAAACTATAACCTCGTGTTGGATTTTGTGACCGGAATAACACACGCGGCTTTCTGACGCTACCTGCCGTGTGCATCTAAGTTTCCGGGAAATGCTGAGGTTTTTTTTCTCTCATTTGCCGTGCGGTATCAAACATTGCATGAAAAATACACACTTAGAGCAGATCCTCGAATCAAATATCTAGTTTGTCGGGAGGGACATGAATGAATTCCCTGAATGAAAGAGCCAAACTGCAGTTAAAGTCCACCATTTAATAATCTGGCAAATAATTCGACAACAGATGTCCATGTAAACACAGTCAGTGTCCGCTGTGGTTGTGTTTTGACTCTGAAATTCAGCGAGCCCAAATAGACACTCCCACATCCAAGCCTCTTTTCTTCCTCCGACACTCCCCCCTAATCAGAGCTGGACACGCCCACTTTTCTGACTTTTTCCAAAGTACAGGTGTGAAAACACCCTGCTGAAACGAGGGGCTTTCATGGCCCTTTAAAAGGGAAACGCCTGATTTTGTTTCTCTTGTGCCCTATCTGCTTTTTTTTTTTTTTTTTGAATCCCTCATACACATGGGTGTACCAGTTATATGCAGCCCTGTTAATAACTGTGTGTGTTCCCTGCACAGGAAGAGCAGGCGTGTGCCACTGCGCTCATCCTGGCCTGCTCCAACGCCACCTGCGATCGAGAGGTGTCTGTGTGGGCAACGAGAGCCTTCTTCAGGTCAGACAACAGAGCGTTTTTACCTGCTGTAGAATCCAGGAGGACTCACGTTTTTACTACTTGAAGATACTCCCACATTCTGCATTTGTGAAAGCATTTTAACTATGTAGCATCTACTGTTAGATTCCTGTGAGGAATTTATTTTATTCAGTTCATTCATAAGCGATGTAGAGAAGAGTTTTTCCAACACCTATTTAAATGTAGTAGTAGTACTAATTAATTTCTAATAACTGATTTCTTTTGTGTTTGTCATGATGACAGTGCATATTATTATACAAGACACTAGTATTCAGCTTAATGTGCGTTCACACCGAAGGCGACGAGAGCATCAAAGGTCTCTCTGGGTCTGTCTGCCTCTAGTTTCGGCATCGAGAGCATCAAAATTTGCTGCATTGATCTCCTATTCATAGGGGCCATTGCAGCATATCAGATCAGTTACATTCCCGCATAAAACATGCGTTCTAGCGCGAAAATGTTGCGCACTTCTTATCAAATTCATTTAACTATGGAAGATCTAGTTACATGTGGTCAATCTTTGCTCCACTTATCCAATTTGTGTCCATATATCTGAAATATCCTGAAGCAGCAACACTGTTTTGTATTGTCGCTTGAGATTCCCGCTTTTAAAGAAAAAAAAAAAAAAAAAAAAAAAAATATATATATATATATATATATATATATATATATATATATATATATATATATATATATATATATATAACATTAATGTACATCAGTAACTCGCCAGTAACTTTTTTAATGTATGTCCCTGTAAGAAAACATTGCAAATAATTGGAAATCAGACGACTGCAATAATCAAACCCTTGGGAATGTGT
>NC_141030.1:1812500-1825000 GCF_052040795.2 Danio rerio | reverse complement strand
TATGCATGCAGACACATGCACAGACACACACGCACGTAAACATACTCGCGCACATAAACATGGGCAAACACACTTTCTCATGCACACACACATAATCACGTTCACATACACACTTGCACATAAACATACATACACAAACATGCACATACACACATTCTTGCATACACACACAAAATCGCCCGTACATGCAGATACACACATGCACAAACATATTCACGCACACACATAAACAAACATACACATTTTCAAGCACAAACACGCACATACACACATAAACATACACACGCACATACACACATAAACATACACATGCACATACACACATTCTTGTGCTCACACACAATCGCACATATGCACATGCACATATTCAAACACACACGAATACACAAACATTCACATTTTCTCGCACACACGTGCACATACATGTGCAAACACATGCACACACATAAAGAAGCATGCACATACACACCATCTCGTGCTCACACACAATCGCACATATACACATGCACAAACATGCACATTCGCAAACATGCACACGCATGCATAAACATACACATACATATACACAAACAAACACACGTGCACACACAAACATGTACATACACACAAACATACACATGCACATTCACACATTCTCTCACGCACACACTCAATTGCATGCACATGCATGCACAAACACACGCACACACATTAACATACTCACCCTCACATACAAAAACATGCACATACACACATTCTCACGCACACACACAACCGCACACACACGCACAAACATATTCACACACGCACATACACAAGCATGCGCATGCACACATTCTCACGCACAAACTCAAATGCACACACACGCACAAACATATTCACACACGCACATACACAAGCATGCGCATGCACACATTCTCACGCACAAACTCAAATGCACACACACGCACAAACATATTCACACACGCACATACACAAGCATGCGCATGCACACATTCTCATGCACAAACTCAAATGCACACATACACACACGCACAAACATTCACACGCACACATACACAAACTTGCACATTTGCAGCATTACACATTTCTTCTCTGTTTTATTATTGTTGTTGTTTGTCTTGGTGTTAGTATTTGAACAATCATTGAGAGCAGAAGTGAATCTGTTTGAGCAGTGTATTGAGCTCTTTTCCTCCTGACAGGCCAATGAGCTGCTGCAGAGCTCCAGACAGATCCAGAGCAAGCTGGAGAAGGAGCGAACGCTGAAGGAGTCTCTGCGTCTCTACCAGCAGATCAGCCACAACACAGACCTGCCGCTCGTCTGCTCGCAGTACAGACAAGGTGAGAGTCCAGCTGTCAATCAATCAAACATAAAGGCTGCATCCGAAATCGCCTACTACTCGAGTAGATACTGCATTTGAATTTACTACATGACTGTAATGCTGATGATGCAAAGGGCAACCTTTTGGGAAGTGTTGCAGAGCAACATTGTATCTGTAATCCATTGCCCTCATCAGTTACCCTGCGTCTCGAGTGAAATCACTTGTTTTAAATGGACTGTCTTGGAATGAGTTCTGAGTTGTGCTGTGGTTTAGTGCGCTTCTATGAGGGAGTGATGGAGCTGTGTCTCACCGCTGCCGATAAGAAGGACCATCAGAGACTCGGCCTGCACTTCTACAGGAACGGAGAGCCGGAGGAGGATGCCAGCGGACAGCAGGCCTTTCAGGAGAGGTCAGTACACACACACCAAGCTTCTGCTAAATGCATTTGTTTAATATGTTTGTGCAGACGATTGGTATAAATGCATCACAGACACCATGCATTAAAACTTAGACTTAAGTCTGCTGCTAAATGCATGTGTGTAATATGTTTGTGCAGACTGGAATGTTAAAAATACATCACAGACTCCATGCATCAAAACTGGGATGTAAATTAGCCGTTAAATGGATGTTTACTCGAATGTTATACGTTAATCACTCAATTTTTTTAAAACGTTATTGCTACTTTCTCAGAATTGCATGATACTCGCAATTCTGACTTTTTATGTAAAGTCGCAATTTCGAGTTTTAAAAGGTCAGTCAGAAATCTGAGATGAAAAAATTGCAATTCAAAGTTATGTTAAGACATAGTCGCAGTTCCGAATGCATAGAAATAAAGTCTCAATTTTGAGTTATAAAGTAAGAATTCTAAGAATTAATGTAGCAATTTTACAGTTTAGTCAGATTTTTGAGATAAAAAGTCGCAATTCAATGTTATAATATTAGAATTCAGAGAAATAATGTTGTGATTTTGAGTTGAAGAATTGTGAGAATTAATATAGCAATTCTGGGAAATAAAGCTGCAATTCTGTGTCATAATGTTAGAATACTGAAAAAAAGTCATAATTCTGAGATAAACAGAAATTTGAGATAAAAAGTCGTCATTTTAAGAAATAAAGTCATAATTTTGAGAAATTAATGTTAAGTTCAATTCTAGGTTATGACAACCGTAAATGTGGATACTGCACATAGAAAGGAAGTAGGACTTTTATGTTATGTTAAAAGGTCACTTCCGGTGTGAGCGGGAGTTTTTTTTGTTGATGTTAGTGAACGGCCATGGTGGTCATGCAATAAAGGAGACGAGTTCTAAACTGTTGTCTTCATTTAGTAACAATTAAGTCATAATTTTGATAAATAGCATTGTTATTTTGAGTTATAAAGTCAGAATTCTCAGATAAAAGTTGCATATCCGAGTTATAATGTTGGAATTCTGAGATAAAAGGTTGCGATTCTGAGTTATAGTGTCGAAATTCTGTTAAATAAGGTTGGAATTCTGACTTATGTCGGAATTCTGAGATAAAACGTTGCAATTTCGAGTTATGTAGAAATTCTGAGATAAAGTTGCGATTCCCAGTTATAATGTTGGAATTCTGAGATAAAAGGTTGCGATTCGGAGTTATAATGTCGAAATTCTGTAAAATAAGGTTGGAATTCTGACTTATGTCGGAACTCTGAGATAAAAAGTTGCAATTCCCAGTTATAATGTTGGAATTCTGAGATGAAAACTGTGCAATTCCAATGCATCACAGACAGCATGTATTAATAACCTGTAGACTCAAATCTGCTGCTTAATGCACGTGTTGATTATATTTGTGCAGACTCCTGTGTTACAAATGCATCACGGACACCATGCAGGAGCTGGTGAACCAGAGCAAAGCAGCCCCTCAGTCCCCCAGTGTCCCCAAACAACCCGGACCACCTGTCATGACCTCTGACCCTAACATGCTGAGCAATGAGGACGCTGCTGCTCACGTGAGCTTCAGTTGATTATTACTGTTATAGCACTTTTTTAAAAATAATAATTGTAATTAATTTTTTTTCTATAATTTGTTTTCATATTTTTATACCTTTCTTTATATCTTTGATTATATATTTTTTATTATTATTTTAACGCTTAAGTCAACCTAATTTAAATTTTTTTAAGTTTAATATTTTAATACTTATAAATTCAGCTGTTTTGGTTAAAGATGTTTTAAGTAGTTTTAGTTTGAATTACTAAACTTTTATTTATTATTTATGTTTTATGTTTATTTAGTTTATTTAGCTTAATTTTTTTATGGATTTTTTTTTAGCTTAATTTGAAGAATAATGAACTGCTTTTATCTTTTTACTATAATTTTTTAATTACACATTTAGAACCTCTCTGTTGTTTATAAATTTTTTAAATGTTTTTTGGCATTTTGTGTAATTATTTGGAGTACTAGTTTATTCTAATATATTTAAATTCAGCTATATTTTAATTAAGGATTTAAAAAATAGTTTGTTTTAATGATAACACTTATTATTGATTAATTATTTGTGTTTTTAGTTTTGTTTTGTAGTGTAATGTTTTGTTTACTTAATTTTATTTATTTTATTTATTGTCTTTTTTATTTGTTTAATCAATTGAAGGAATACTTCAACTTTATTTTAGCTTTTTATTTTTTATTATTTATTATTTTTTGCACATACAGAACATAGCTTTGTTTCTATTTCTGTTATCTTTTAATTAATAAATATATGTTTTTTTTGTGCAGTTATTTAGCCATTTTAAGTTTCGTTTAGTTGCATTTATTTCTAATCCTAGTTCATATGTTTCATGCCTTTAAATCTGAGTATCTGTACGTTCAGTTTGAGCAGATGCTTGGTCTGGCTCAGAGGTCCCAGGACGAGCTCTTCCACATCGCTCTCTATAACTGGCTCATTCAGGCCGATCTGACGGACAAACTGCTGGAGGTACCAACCATCGCGCACACAGTCATGTTTGTCAGTCTGTTTGTTCTGAGCATTCAGGACTTTTTCTCTTGCGGAGCAGGTGAACTCTCCATACCTGGAGGATCATTTGATGCACATGATCAAGCAGGACCAGAGTAAAGTGCGAAACATGGACCTCCTGTGGCGATACTACGAGAAGAACCGCAGCTTTGGAAAAGCGGCTCACGTTCTGGCGCGACTCGCAGACATGCACAGGTATCAGGCTGATAAGCCACGCCCACTTAAAGGAACAGTGCACCCAAAAATAACAGCCCATAATTTAATCAATATTCCTTTAACTCTGATTGGCTTAGAATCTTGCATCTCATAGCTGTGCATTTGAATATTAAAATTTCCAGCTTTTATTATTATAATTTTTAAAATAACGTCAGCGTGTGTGTTGTTAAGCTGAAGTAAAAGCTGGTGTTTTGTGTTGGTTGTGTGTGTGTAGTACAGAGATCTCCCTGAAGCAGCGGCTGGAGTATATCTCCAGAGCCATCCTCTCCGCCAAGAGCTCTTCCTCTGTGTCTTCACTGGGAGCCGACGGAGAGTTTCTGCATGAGCTGGAGGAGAAGATGGAGGTACACACACAGACTAAATCACATACACACTAGAGCTGCATGATATTGGAAATATATGACATTGCAATATCTTGTTTTTCTGCAATATATACTGTGATATGAACATAATTCAGCAGATAGCTTGAATAGCTTCTTTCTATTTGGAAAGAATTCAATAATTTAGACTGGTTTGGGGATTATTCTGGGTGTAAATCATGCATAAAATATAATAAACAATTTAAAAGCACAGATAATTGCAATAATGCAGAGCAGAAAATAGTATTCAGGTACAGAAGTTTAATAATCACATGTAAAAGCACTGTATAATCTTTATTAAACTTACAAGGCGTATGATTTTTTTGTGCCTGAATGCAAAGTCACAGGTTTTAAAAACACATGCAGATGATAAACTTTTATCATGGTTAAACTTCCGAAATGATTCCTCAAATCTAATTCCAACATACTCTCACCGGCCACTTTATTAAGTACACCTTACTAGTACCAGGTTGGACCCCTTTTGCCTTCAGAACTGCCTTAATCCTTCGTAGAATAGATTCAACATGAAACTGGAAATATTCCTCAGAGATTTTGACCCGATGCTCAATTGGTACAAATAAATCCAAAGTGTGCCAAGAAAATCTCCCCCACACCATTACACCACCACCACCAGCCTGAACCGTTGATGCAAGGCAGGATGGATCCATGATTTCCTTCTGTTGACACATAATTCTGACCCTACCAGGCAACGTTTTTCCAATTAACGAGCAGTTGGACAGGTGTACCTAATAAAGTGGCCGGTGAGTGTATAAACAACATTGCAGGTCTTGCAATGTGACTTGCATTATCACTGCTGAAACAATATATTGTTCAGGCCTAATAAACACACACACACATAACACCTTCCGCATGATTAAAATATAATAATAATAATAATAATTAATATTAATATTTACTTTCAATGATCTTTATATATACATTTATTAATATTAATATTATTATTAATTAATTTTAAGCTAAAAGGAAAGTACTATTGTTAATAGTACTTTTTTATTTTTTTAGAAATGTTTCATTGATGATTTTTAATGACTAATCATGATTGCTTAATATTATTAATATGTTGTTATATCAATATATTTTTGAGTCCTGTTTTTTAATTCTTAATTTTTTTTATACCAAGTGTTCGATGTCATAAAATGACTAAAACTAAAATGACAAGATATTACATCTAAATATAAATTCTAAATTATTAAAACTAAAACAAAAACCTATACAAAAACCTAATAAAATATAACATGATAAAAAATAGGAATAAATATCATAACCATATAGGGATGATGCTAAAACAAATGAAAATGGTTGCTGCAGTATAAATGAACACAGTGCTCTGCTTCACTCAGGGTGCATTTAATTCATGCATAGGACATCAGGTGTGTGTCTCTTCATCACTGTGTGTGTTGATCCTGCAGGTGGTGCGCATTCAAGTGCAGATCCAGGAGACTTTGCGCAGACAGTTTTCCCAGCATCCCTCAGTGCAGGGTGCCATCACACAGCTGGACTCTGAGCTGATGGACATCACAAAGGTGAAGGAGTGGAGATGATTCAGCTTCATGTTCACCTCACAGCAGCTTTACTGACGTCTTCTGTCCTTCTGCAGCTCTACGGAGAGTTTGCGGATCATTTCCGGCTGTCTGAGTGTAAACTGGCTATAATTCACTGCGCGGGACATTCAGACCCCATCCTGGTGCACTCGCTGTGGCAGGAGATCATCGAGAAGGGTAAACCACATTTCTGTAGCCCTTAATACTCAGAGTTCCCGTGGAGCCCTCCTGGTGAATTTGAATCCTTTTATATTTTTCCCCAATTTCTGTTTACCGGAGAGAAGATTTCCTCAACACGTTTCTAATCATAATAGTTTAACTCATTTCTAATAAATAATAATGTATTTAATCTTTGCCATGATGACAGCACCTAATATTAGACTAGATATTCTTCAAGACACTTGTATTCAGCTTACAGTGACATTTAAAGGCTTGACTAGGGTAATTAGGGTAAAGTTAGGCATTTTAAATGTACCTTTTTATCTATCTAAATTAGACATTTTCAGTATTTTTTTGCATTATTTTGCTTAAGTGTTTAAGCCAGGGGTCACTAACATGGTGCCCGTGGGTACGAGGTAGCCCACCAGGTTCACATGAGTTGCCCGCGGGCCTGTTCTAAAAATAGCTCACCATAGCACCACATATGAGTTAAGCTGCATCTAATATTTTTATAGGTATTCTTTTTAAATCACACTTGCATTGGTGGAAATGTGAAAATTACTTTTAAGTTATATAATAAAAAAAACTTTTAAACTTTTTTAAAACTATTTCAGACAAACGAAGTGTTGCATATTGATATTTATCTAACTTGTTTAATCATTATTGACAACTACTGTGAGAAGTCATTAACATGGTCAGTGTCTTCACATATATGAATATTATTAATTATTAATAATAACAACATATAATTTAAAGTAAATTACGAAAATGTGTTATTTAATAACTGGTAGCCCTTCACACTAATCGGTACCCAAGAAGTAGCTCTCAGTTTCCAAAAGGTTGGTGACCCCAGGTTTAAGCTTTAGAGTCATAAAAGAGTATAAATGCTAAATATCATATTTCACGTTATATTTTTTCGATTTCTTCCATTTTATTATTAATCCATAATCCATTTATATAAATACATCTGTCTGATGAAGAGCCGGGTGGCTCGAAACGTTACACGCTCTGTGTCAGCCTTTTTAATTTACTAAATTTGTATTTTTGGAGCCTTGGTGTTGCCGCCTTTGATTGACATTTATAAATAAATCTGTGCAAACAGGTTTAACTGTGATTACTAATATGGTTTAGTTTGATATTTATGTAAAAGACCACTATAACTGTAACAGAATATTGATTTATTTATTTTTTTATTAATTTACTATTATTATTGTTTTGTTCCTCTTGTTTATTTATTTATTTATTTACTATTCTTATTAATATTTAAAATTTTGCTAAACTTTAATCTATTCCTGTTGTAATTGTATTTTAATTTTATTTGTTTGCTAATTCATTTCGGCTGCAATGTACAGAAACGGGGGGAAAATTACAACCTTAAATGTACAAAATGTTTTGTTAAAGCTTGAGAAAATAATCACAAATAAATGTTAAAAAAATAATGATAGTAATTTCTCATCTGTAGTTATTTATATATATATAAATAATAAAAACTGAAGAAATCGAGAAAAATAACAATTTAAATATATATATATATATATATATATATATATATATATATATATATATATATATATATATATTTTATTTTATTTTTTTTTTTTTGTGTGTGTGTGTGTAAAAGTTGCTGTGTTTGTAGAGTAACTTAAAGTCATAAAGACTTATACATTGCAAATAAATAAATTAAATATCAGCACAAATGCTAACTGTGTGCGTGCGTGCGATTTATAATAAAGAATCAGTGATTAATGAATCAGCACACTTGAGTTTCCCCTGTAAAAGCAGCAGTTTTAATTTATTGTTGAGTTGGTTGTTAACTGACAGAAAGTGTGTGTGTGTGTGTGTGTGTTTGTTTTTGTGTGTGTGTGTTTGTTTGTGTGTTATTTTTCCCTCAGAGCTGAATGACAGTGTGGTGATGAGTCCATCAGACCGGATGCGAGCTGTGAGTCTGAAGCTGGTGTCTCTGGGGAAAGTGTACGCTGGAACGCCTCGATACTTCCCGTTAGGTACAACTCCAAACTTTCCAGACCAGTTTCCCTCTCTGAAGTCTGGTTTTGATTCTCTGGACTTTCACTGACTAAAAAGTTGTCTATTTATTTATTTATTTATTTTAGTGTCGTGACCAATAATGAATAAAAAAAGACAAACAGCAGTTGTGTTGAGCAGACCCTCCAGAATTTTTTGATTCTGCGAATGCTAAATTTAAATAAATTTAAATTTGGTTGCCATAACAACAGGGTAATTGTGAATATTATTCCGATGCAAAATAACTATTTCCCTTGTTTGTGTGTATATATATATACATAGTTTAATGTAATTATTAGGGATGTAGCTATGTTGTAAATGCCGTCATACCGCAATAGTAATTTTTTAAAATTTTCAATATTAGCGTAGGCGCATGACT
This sequence comes from Danio rerio, assembly GCF_052040795.2. Lineage (NCBI taxonomy): Eukaryota > Metazoa > Chordata > Actinopteri > Cypriniformes > Danionidae > Danio > Danio rerio. Next base: position 1,816,032 of record NC_141030.1, on the reverse strand, counting down.
CAATAAACTATATTTCTGAGAAAAGTTTGCTCAGGCGAATGAAGCGAACAGGAGGTAGCGGGAACTACAATTCCCATCAGCCCAGTCGTGGCCATCATCCTTTGCGGTCTGTTGCCACTACAGATCCAGTAATGCAGAAATGGAGTGTGTTGCTAGTAGCGGGGAAGAAAAAGAGCTGGAAATGATCGAACCTAAAGCGGGTTTTAAATCGGATGTGTGGAAGCATTTTGGTTTCTTTCTAAAAAGATACGAAAAAGGAGAAAAGGTTGACAAAGACAAAAACAGCATGCAGGCACTGCCAGACTGTGGTGAAATATAAGTCGGGGAATACGACTAAAAACAGTCATGGGGACTGCAGAACACAGCGCACTGTTCAGATTGATGCAGACATGAGACCTCTATCTCACTCATGGTTTGTCCTCTCAAGTGGGGGAAAGACAATGCACAACGTTACCCACTGCTGTCAACCTTGGCTAAATCATATCTCTCTGTCCCAGAAACCTCAGTCTCAAATAAGAGGGTGGTTTCTGTTGCAGGGGAGATCCCAGCTTTTACCAGATTATATTTATATGATAATTTTCCCCAAAAACCCATCTCTATCTAAGTGAGTGAGTGATTAAATGTTGAATGTGATGAGTTTTCAACAATACTAAATTGAAACTTTATTTTTTCTACATGGTTTAATAGTTTTTTGTTATTAAAATGGAAAAATTGAAGTTCCTGTTTCTAAACTTACAGATAGATGGCTGATTTGTATGTCATTAATATGTTCAGTGCTAATGTAAATAAACACTTTTGGCACTTTTTTTCGAGTCTTTTCATTAGTTGTGTTTTTCCTGTAAATTATTCAATAAATACCGCACCGTGCCATTCATACCGAGGTATTATCATACCGTGAAATTCTGATACCGTTACACCCCTGGTAATTATTGATGTGATGTAAAGGTGAATTTTCAGCATCATTACTCCAGAGAATCATTCTAATTGGCTGATTTCAATTTTAAAGCATAATGTTGATTTATTGAACAGAGCGTAGTGTAGACTGATCTGATGTTGTGCTGATCTTCAGACTTCCTGGTGAAGTTCCTGGAACAGGAAGTGTGCCGGCTGAACTGGGATGTGGGTTTTGTGACCTTCACCATGCAGGAGATTGGAGTTCAGCTGCCGAGACTGCTGGAGGTGTATGACCAGCTCTTCAAGACACGGGTAACAGAATTCAGACCAGATAAACTCATGAGTGTCCAGTTACTGAATGACCGATTACATTATTCATTTATATTATTGATTATTAACCAGCAAGATGTTTAAAACGGTGTTCTTGTAGGTAAACACACTCATTTTATTCATTTCTATATTATTAATTCATCTATTTATAATGCCTTTACAGTTTACACAATGCAGTTTGTACAACATAAGAGCAAAGGAAACCTGTAGTGTGTCCAGTTTACGTAAACAAATGTGTGTGTGTGTATGACTGTGTGTCTGCATCTGCTTCTCTGTGTGTCTTTGTGTCTGTCTCTGTCTGCATATGTACCTTTATGCGTGTGTGTGTGTCTGCATCTGCTCTTGTTTGTGTCTGTGTCTCTGTCTGCATGTGTATCTCTATGTGTGTGTATGCATGTGTGTGTTTGTGTCTGCATCTGTGTTTCCTCTTGTGTGTACATGTGTTTCTGTGTGTGTTTATGCGGATGTCTTTGTGTCTGCATTTCTGTGTCTTTACATGTGTGTGTGTGTGTGTGTGTCTGCATGTTTGTGTGTTTGCATGTGTCTTTGTGTCGGGCTGCGTTTGTTTGTGTGTGTGTGTGTGTGTGTGTGTCTGCATGTTTGTGTGTGTCTGCGTGTGTGCTTGTGTTGGCCTGCAATTGTGGGTATGTGCGTGCGCTTTGTGTGTGTGTGTGTGTGTGTCTGTGTGTCTGCATGTTTGTGTGTGTCTGCGTGTGTGCTTGTGTTGGCCTGCAATTGTGGGTATGTGCGTGCGCTTTGTGTGTGTGTGTATGTGTCTGCATGTGTGCATGTGTGCTTGTGTCGGCTTGTGTCTGTGTTTGTGTCTGTGTGTGTGTGTCTGCGTGTGTGTTTGTGTCGGTGTGTGTGTGTGTGTCTGCATGTTTGTGTGTGTCTGCGTGTGTGCTTGTGTTGGCCTGCAATTGTGGGTATGTGCGTGCGCTTTGTGTGTGTGTGTGTATGTGTCTGCGTGTGTGCTTGTGTCGGCCTGCGCTTGTGTCTGTGTGTGTGTGTCTGCGTGTGTGTTTGTGTGTGTGTGTGTGTGTCTGCATGTTTGTGTGTGTCTGCGTGTGTGCTTGTGTTGGCCTGCAATTGTGGGTATGTGCGTGCGCTTTGTGTGTGTGTGTGTATGTGTCTGCGTGTGTGCTTGTGTCGGCCTGCGCTTGTTTGTGTGTGTGTCTGTGTGTGTGTGTGTGTGTGTGTGTGTCTGCATGTTTGTGTGTGTCTGCGTGTGTGTGTGTGTGTCTGTGTGTCTGCGTGTGTGTATGTGTCTGTGTGTGTGTTTGTGTCTGTGTGTGTGTTTGTGTCGGCCTGCACTTGTGTGTTTGTGTGTGTGTGTCTGCATGTTTGTGTGTGTCTGTGTCTGCGTGTGTGTGTGTCTGCGTGTCTTTGTTTGTGTCTGCGTGTGTGTTTGTTTCTGCATGTGTGCTTGTGTCACGTGTGTGTGTGTGTGTGTGTGTGTTTGTGTTGGCCTACGCTTGTGTGTGTGTGTGTGTGCGTGTCTGCGTGTGTGTGTGTCTGCGTGTCTTTGCGTGTGTTTGTGTCGGCCTGCGCTTGTGTGTGTGTGTGTGTGTGTGTGTGTGTGTGTGTGTGTGTTTGTGTCGGCCTGCGCTTGTGTGTGTGTGTGTGTGTGTGTGTGTGTGTGTGTGTGTGTGTGTGTGTGTGTGTTTGTGTCGGCCTGCGCTTGTGTGTGTGTTTGTCTGTGTCTGCATGTCTCTGTTTGCGTGCGTCTTTATCAATGTGTGTGTCTGTCTGTGTTATGTGTGCTTGTGCCTTTGTGTCTGCACTTGTGTGTCTGTTCTACGTCTGTATGTGTGTTCTGCGTGCATGTGTGTGTGTGTGTCTACATCTGTCTGTGTGCTTGCATGTGTGTGTAGGACCCGTGTTGGCAGCGTCTAAAGAAGCCTCTTCATCTGGTGGAGTGTATTCATGTGCTGCTCTCCGGATACGTGGACGACCCCAGCCGTGTGCCCACCTACGACAGGTTAGCACTACCACACCTTCACCATCACCATCACCTCCCAGTGCTTTTACCTGCATCTCACCACGGTGTCTTGCAGACGCAGATTCACCAACGCGTGTCTGGACAACATCTGTGGTTATCTGGTGGAGCTGCAGTCTCTGAGTCCCAACGCGGCGTTGCAGGACATCATCCGGAACTTCAAATCCCTGCAGGCCAAGCTGGAGAAGCTGCACTGAAGACCACCAGACTTTATAATGTAAACACACTCATACAGTCCTGGAAATGACACACACACACGGCCAAAATAAACTCCTCACACCTCCATTCTGTGCTCTGCAGAGGTTTTTG